>NW_008795490.1:5554115-5574022 GCF_000699145.1 Aptenodytes forsteri
CCCCAACTTCACCACGTGCCTATTAAAAATACTGCTTTTGAGGCATTCTCTTAACTGTATGAGCTCTAAATGAGTTACTTTTTAGGCCTACCTTGGCTCCTAATGGGACTTTGCAACTAATTTCATCTTCGTTCTGTTTTTTTTTTTCTTTTTTCTTTTGTTGGGTTTTTGTTTTTTGAAGTCTGACATACAGTGGTAAAGACAGAAATTTAAGGTAACTAATGTTACCTGTTTTCTGTTTTCAGATTTGGTAGTGTAATTGATTGTAGGCTTTACTGAGGTGATGTGCAGAAACAGGAACATACTGCTGTGTGATGCTAGACAGATCGATTAGTGCTTGGTGTTACCATGACCTTCTTCAGCTGGGTCCTTCCAAAAGTTTATAATTTTTTCTGACAAATGTAATTCAGATCAATACTGTAATTACTACTTGGATGTATTGGAGAATTAGCAAATGGAAGGGATAGTGCCATAGTTCTCCAGCCATCTTTCTTCTGCTTCAGTTTGCTGATAAAGATACATTTTCTGAACCTTTAATATTAACTAACAAAGAATGATTTGTATTGCAAAGATCAGAAAACAATGTAACATAAAACTTGTTTTCTTTATAAATTACTCGTGGTGGTTTGTTTTTAAATTCAGTTATGCTTGCATTAAGTTTGTGTGTGCTTATCAAGAACATAATGTTCTATTTTTTTCTATTAACTATTTGAAAATATCTTCATGTGTTCAGATTTTTGACAGAAAGCACTGATTTTCTGTGAATCTAGGGATATTTAGTCAGATTGAAAAAAATGAAAATATTTGTAAATATTAAGTATACTTGAACAAAAATTATCTATGAAGTAGATTTAAAACCCCCTTATTTATAATGTTTCATTTTGATTGACAGAAAATTACGTAGTAGTCTTTATTCTCGGTAGGTGTTCTAAGGTATATAACTACAGACTAGATGAAAACTCCCTATGTTAAAGAGACCTACGTATCTCAGTGCCTTTAAACCAATAGGCAGTAGTTTGTAAAAACCTATTTCTTCATATATTCTGCTTTTTTTGTAATGCGAGATTTAAATAACCATCATAGCTCTGACTGGCATGTGATTTAGAGCACATTCTTTAGGGTACACTTCAAGTCTGCTTTATTTATTCTCCTTTAACTGTGTTTTCATACCAATTTATGTTAAATTTAGTCCCTGTTTTAGGTGTGTATAGTGTGATTGGTAAAATTTGCTGCTTTTGTGTCATTTCATAATGACAGAATTATGTCTTTGTTATTTTAGATCAAAAATGTAGTCACCAGAGTACTTATTTTATCTTCCTGGTTTGACAGCCCTTAACATGCTTGGATTTTGTGTGTGAGATTTACCAACAGCACATAGTTTGATTCTGGAGAGTGAGTAGCACTAGGCTGTTTTGTTTTCTAAAGCATTGATTTTAAAAAAATCCTTATAATTATAGATCCTATATTCTTGTGAAAGAGAAAGTATAGCATCACTTGAATAATAGCCAGTTTCATTCCCATTGAAAGATACAAAATATTTCCGTGAGTATTATCGATTGTAGAATTTTTCAAAAAGAGAATGATTAACTCCTTTGATATATGACAGAAGGTTATGAAACCGACAATATGTGGTGGTTGGTTTTTTATAATTTATCATTGCAACTTTTAAGTTGTTGGTTGGGTTTACACCGAGTAACTGCTGGCATATTCAAGGCAGAAACATGGACTTTTTGATGAGGAAGTTCATTAATTCATCCCGTGCTGCCTATTCTTGCCTTCTTTGGAAATCCTGTGTGGATCTTTTCTAACTTTAAATGTTTTGCATTATCCTACACTTCTGTATGTTACCAAAGATATTTTTTTTGATGCAAAAGGTTTTTTTTCTGATATTCATCTGTAATATAGTCCTCTCAATATCTGAAAAGTGCAAATTAAAATACTTCTGATCATTTTTCTAACTTAGGAAAAATGCTGCTGCAGAGTCCATGGATTTTTTTTTCCCTGCTTTTCCCAAGTTAATAAACGCAAGTACAAAGTAAAACTTTCTTTCAGGTTTTTCTTTGAGGTGTGTTGTCTACTAATTTGTTGTCGATTTCATGCAGCAGAATGCCAGACGGTTCAATTCAAGGGTTTCTCTTGTATAACTCTGTTTTCTTGTACGCACTTAAGAGTGATCTGGAAGACTTTGAAACAAAACCGAACGGGTACCTGCAGAGTATTCTGGAAATCTGAATCAAACTTTGCTTTGGGTATCT
Organism: Aptenodytes forsteri; assembly: GCF_000699145.1. Lineage (NCBI taxonomy): Eukaryota > Metazoa > Chordata > Aves > Sphenisciformes > Spheniscidae > Aptenodytes > Aptenodytes forsteri. The sequence continues at coordinate 5,556,371 of NW_008795490.1, forward strand.
TTTGCAATATGGATTGTTATCATGTCTTGTATGTGTTGTAGTTGGGGTTGAGGAGATCTTGTACTTTGGATCTTGGCTAGCTGAGCAAGATTATGTTGTATGGATATTTTTTAAATAGATCTGGGTCTCCCTTTCTAGCAGATAATGAGGATCATATTAAATCAGCTGTAAAATCTCCTTTGCAAATGTCCTAGTGTCTGACTTCCTTGCCAGTGGAAAAATAGGACGGCTTCTCAGATTTGATTTATTTTTTGATGCAAACTATTTACGATATAAGCAGCATACATGGAATTATTCTTCCATTTCCACCATGCCTCTTTTAAAAAGTTTCTAGGAAGAGGCCACTAAAAAAAATAAAATAAAAAAATCTCAGAACTGTTTTGCCTACCTTGTCAGCAGCTTTTGATGTCCCTATCCACGCTGTTTTCAGTTTTTGTTTATGGATGAGATTATCCAAAGATAAGGGGGGGAACGATGACTACAAGAACAGTTCCTTTCTAAACCTGGACAGAACAACCAAGGTACGTTAATGAGTCAGAGACAACTAGAAGTAAATGTAGTCATGGAAGACACAGACTAACGTAAAGCCCACTGTCATCTTTGTGTTGGCAGTTCAGATACATCTGCCTGTGCAAATCTTGACCTCTGGTGCCTAAATTGATGTCTCAGCCTCTTTCTCTGACATTTTCTTACAAATATCTAACTGTCAACTCAGGCTTAGTGTGACTAAAACAAAGCACTATCTCCTTTCCCCACTTCCTCAGTAGCAGCAGTAAATCTGCTTCCTACAGATACTTGGCTTGTTGGCATTGAGTGATGGCTCCTGGACATCCGATGTCACAAATGCACTTTCTCCAGCTTGCATTTTCTCATCTGTGATGGCAGTAACAGCAGGAAGTTTTGGTCTTATGTATATGCAGGGAGAAATATGCAGTTGCTTGAGCGCTTTGTACATATAGCCCCTAGCTGTCTTGCTGTTCACACAGTGGTTTACTTTTGGTGGCCTGCCAGAAGCCTGCTGGGATTTAGGCATTTATAGAGGAAGAAGGGTTTGTAAAATGCCTTCTGTAAACTCATGGAAAGGTATACAGGAAATCCCTTTATAGAAGACATACTATATATTAGTAGACATGTTTATAGATGATACTGTGTTTTTGAGAGTTTGACTGTAAGAGGGTGTAAAGTCTACCTTTGAACATGAAAAAAAAAAAGAATTTTGGACTATTTTATTTGATTGCTGTCTGTAGAACCTGACATCTGGTTGTGGAGTCCTGTCCTGAGTTAGTCAGTAGTGCATAGTCAGGAGACTGAAGGTTGTTAAAGCAAGTCTAGTTAAAGATCGAGAAGTGGGTAAAGCAGTTTTGTGGAGCAGTTGTAATTTTTTCAGTTTTTGTAAACAGAGCAAGTTTTAGTGCTGTTTTTCAGAGCGTGGGAGTCCAAATCCAGGGGTTCTTCTGAGAACTGTAATTATTAAAATCTGCTCTTGGATAGTTGCTTACATGGGAAAGCAAATGTTTTTCTTTGTCACAATCAGCAGAGATGTGAACAACTCCTGTCAAAGTAAAAATTACTCCAAATTATTTTTGGGGTGTGTCAGTCATTTCTACAGAGTAAGTGAAAAGTGGCCTGTTTTGGCACAGTTTTTTATTTCGTAAATTTAGCCTCGTCATAAAAATTGGTTTCCTTCTCCTTGCAGTGCAAGGAATTATGTTAAATCAGACTTAACAGGAATGCAGCAGAAAACATAATCTTATTTCCTAAGTTTCACAATAAACAAAATTATTTTACCTTCATATATTTAATCAACTCTTCTTTTTTTACTTGTCAACATGGGTTTTCATTGCTCATAACACATATACTCTGAAGAAGCATTTCTTCCAAGAAGGTGTTTTCTTTTGGTGTGTGGCTTTTTGTTTGGTTTGGTTTGTTTTGCTGGGGATTTTTTTGGGTAGGGTGTTGGGGTTGGGTTTTCTTTTTAAGCAAAGATGTTAACTTTTGTCTTTGGCCTATTGAAAGGAATAATGTTAATTACTGTATATTTTTAATGGTATCATTTGTAGAAGAGATTAGACAAAGTCTTATTAGTTAAGGGATGGTCTACATGGATTATAGTAATTTTCAGAGTTCATTTAATACAAATACTGGAAATGCATTTTTCTGTATAAGCAGATATTTGCCTACATGAAACAGTTTCCTTCTTCATTAAGATCCTGTTTAACTGAGAATGGTAAAATCCAAACAAATGCAATGATGGCCTTCTAATGATTTGCAAGTATGCAATTTAAATAGGAAGTGTGATGTATTTTGTGATTTAAACTCAGACTTAAATATTCATACCATTTTGGGATAGGATTATGTGCCCTACCTTCCTTATTGACAGCTGCCTGGAGATATAGTTTAACCTCATTTTTGAGAGCTGTGTTGATTGTTCAGACGCTAAGCTATTATCTAAGTTGCACTTATTCTTTCAGTTTTGTTAACAAGAAAGGCCAGTTGCAGGATATAACAAACGTAATGTTTGAAAGATTCGCAGTAGCCAGAGGAAAAACGCAGTTGTGGTGATATTGCTAGCGATTTAAAAATTGAAGGCTTTGACAGCATTTCCTATTATGTTTTTCCCTTTTGAGGTTAAAACAAAGCATCTAGACAAATTAGGATCTATTTTTTCCTCTCTCTTTCATAAACTGTACCCTTTGGCTGACTGTTGAACAAAACGAACAAAAATCTTAATGGTGTTTTTGTAAATAGTACTTGTGACTTCTAGCTTAAGCGTGGAAACAATTTTTGCTGCTTTTCAACATGATGGAAAGTGCCTTAACCAGGCACACGGTTCCCCTGCTGACTAAAGAATTAATATAGATACCAGAATTGAATAATTCTCAAGGTAGCTTTTTAAGATCTTTCTGCTTTTTAGTATTAAAACATACAGATGAAAACATACGATGACTATTGAGAGTTACAATACAGTTTTGATTTTGGTTCCAGTTTCCTCATTGAATCACAGAATGGTTTGGATTGGAAGGGACCTTAAAGGTCATCTAGTTCCAACCCCCCTGCCATGGGCAGGGACATCTTCCACTAGAGCAGGTTGCTCAAAGCCCCGTCCAACCTGACCTTGAACACTTCCAGGGATGGGGCACCCACAGCTTCTCTGGGCAACCTGTTCCAGTGCCTCACCACCCTCATAGTGAAGAATTTCTTCCTTATATCTAATATAAATCTACCCTCTTTCAGTTTAAAGCCATTACCCCTTGTCCTATCACTACATGCCCTTGTAAAAAGTCCTTCTCCACCTTTCTTGTAGACCCCCTTTAGGTACTGAAGGCTGCTATAAGGTCTCCCCGGAGCCTGCTCTTCTCCAAGCTGAACAACCCCAACTCTCTCAGCCTGTCTTCATAGCGCAGGTTTTCCAGCCCTCTGACCATCTTCATGGCCCTCCTCTGGACTTGCTCCAACAGGTCCCATGTCATTCTTATGCTAAGGGCTCCAGAGCTGGACGCAGTACTCCAGGTGAGGTCTCACCAGAGCAGAGGAGAGGGGCAGAATCACCTCCCTTGACCTGCTGGCCACGCTTCTTTTCTTTTTTCTTTTCTTTTTTCTTGCTTATAAAAGATACAGCATTGTAAAATTTGTATTGACTGCTGAAGATATAAACAGGTATTTAAAGAGGTTAAGTTTGTAACCTTTTGATGTCCTTTTGTTGTAGGGGAAAGAAATTTTGAAGAACTAGGGTTTGCATATGAGAAACAGTTATGCTGTCAAGAAGGCAGTGGAGCAAACTAGACTTAATTTTGCTATAGATCCCAAGATACATTTTTCTCTTGGGTCTAGAACACAAGTATTTTCAGGCATTTTTGTTTAACAAGTGGATCTTTATAAGGGGTCTTTTTCTGCATCATCTGTAAAATCCTTTTAGAATAACTGCATCTCCTCTCCATGAAAATGCTATACCCTGAGTTCTTTGGAGAACCCTCAGATATACCTGCCCCCAAGACTGTCTTATCCTCCTTCCCACAGTATCTTCAGTACAAAAGATAACTAGTGGCAACAGCTGCTGCTTTAGTGGAGTACTAATTTCTTTGTCACCTCTATCTTTTGATTTTAATTAGAACAAACAAGCTTTTAGATATCCTTTATTACTTTATACTTTGTCAACATCAGGTGGAACATTTGTCCTGGTCTTTGGGAAGTTATGGAAAGAAGCTGGAAAAGGAAGAGTAGATGGACAGTGTGACCACGTGTGCTCTGGTCCTTAGAATGTCCAAGATGAAAATAAAATGGCTGAACTTTGTTCAGTTCTTCTTCATCTTCCTTGTGTGGTGGAATGGCCACCAGAGGATTTTGAGTGATTTTTGTACATATGTGCATACTGTACCAGATGTTTCCAAGTGAGGTGAAAATTCACAAGTAATATTTACTGTAAAATGTAACTAATGTGCTTTTGCATGTTTTCCTTAATTTCTCTCTCTTTAATTCTTCTAAATGGAGGCAGATAATGAATTGAAACTTTAAAAAGGATTTTTGAAATCTGGCACCCCAAATATCATGCTCCCTCAATTTAGGCCTGTCGTCCCAGCCTGAGTGGAAAGAGAATGTGCACAAAATTTTAAAAGTACAGACCACAAACAAAGAAAGGTAATCCAAGTGAAAGAGTGATACTGTCTTGAATAGGCTTTTTTTTCCCCTTATGAAAATGATATGCCAAATGCAATGATTTTGGTTTTTCGTCATGTCTTTGTTCCCAAAATCATGCCTTTTTTTTTTTTGACTAGCAAAATAATTACTGAGACACTTTGAGGTGATTGGTTAAAATCTCAGCAGTAGGCCATATGTAACAGTTAATATCTGCCTCTTTCTCAAAATGATCTATGTATGCTTTTGGATGTTGTTGTGCATATACTCTAAATTATTAGAAAATGTGTGGGAGAACTCTGTCATTGCCTGTCCTGCTTGGCCAAGGAATTCTGTGGCAGTTGCAAAGACTGGATCTGCGACTGGAGATGGTAATTATTGCAGCTGACTGGCACAGAGTGTTTTCTTGGAATTTATATTGTTACCTGGTTTTTCTTTTCTTTTCCTTGTATAGGAGTTGTGCAGAGACAGGCAATGCTTTGTCTGCAGCATATGCTTTCATGTGTGTTTGACTGAGACACATGCCTCCCAACTGCCACATTTTTGGTTCGAGGGGACCGCAAGAGCTTTCTGAACTTGCACGCATAACGTGTAGTTAAAATTTGATTTATATGGTAGCTAAGCAGTATCATATAGATTTTTGTCATTGCTTTTCCCCGCTGCTTGGATTTAATGGTATTGAGCTCTGTAGAGGACAGAGGAATTGGCGAGCTTGTTTTCAGCAAATACATGTCATCCACTTGGCCTAAACAGGATGCTTGTACATATTTTTAGCATAATTGACTATCCTTCTGGTAACTTCAGATATGTAAACTCCTGGCTGTGATGTATTAATAAGATTTTTATTTGAAAGAAATAATATCTTAAATCATACTACTATTAGTTACTTTGCTTTTATATAGCAACAAAAATAAACTGTTATATCTTTCTCATAATAAAATTGATTTATATGGGATTAGTGTACAAGTAGACTCTGGTCCACAGAGATATTTAGATACCTAGCTTCCTGCTGGAGTCAGTACAATTTCAGAGAGACACCTTAAATACATTTCTGAACTTGGTCACAAGTACTTTAAATGCTTTTTAGGCCTAATGATAACCTTTCTTTTAAAGTGATCACTATAAAGTGATCACTTCATTCTTTAGAAGTGTAAGTTTCTTTTGCAAGAGATATTGATGTAGTACTATGTATCACAGAGGATACCATCAAGAATAAATGTATTTCAAAATGATTATATGGATTTGAATTCAGTTTTCTTTGCTTGCTGCAAGGGTGCTGTGCTGTTCTGTTCTTTAAGGGCAACTTGACTTTGCTTTAAGAGCTGTGAGAGACAGTTACTGTTTTGGTAAATATCCATGGTTTGCATATTAGATTAAGCTGCCTGCTGACAGAAAATATTCTAATTGAGAAAGTAATTAAAAAACCACCAAACCTGCTCCTCCTTAATTTATTCAGCTTTTTTTTTTTAAAGAGCAGCAGTGTGTGTGAGGAAGACTAACATGAAGGGGTAAATATGTTCAAGCACATAGCAAATTGTATTTGAATATAAGGAATAAGGAAGGAGGATATGTAGGGGATTCATTTTGCTATTCTACCTTGTGGATAACACCTCCAAAGGTGGTATTTACCTCTGGCAAAGATGACAGTGAGAGACTTTCAGGTTAGTGAGTGTGGGCGTGATTTAATTGATTATAATGATGTGTTTATTGCATGGTTTCCTTTGAGACAGTTCTTGATAGTGTTTGTGGCTAGAAAAGTCTATTAAATCATCTAGTCTGCCGTCCTTTATACACTACAGGTCTTTATATTTCATCCAGTTCTCCTGATAATGAACCTTTTGACTTATCTGACCAAAATACAGTTTGTGCTTAGCTAAAGTGCATTTGCCAGAAAGATATCCATCCTACATTTAAAGGCATCAAGGGATAGAGAAGACACTACTTTTTGTGCTAGTTTTGTTCTGATGATTACTCCCCTTCCTTGTTTGAAGAAGAAAGAAAGAAAAAAAAAAAAGTATTTCTGCATTATGACGTTGATTTAAAATTGACTCTGACTTCCCAGGTTGGTAACATGTTTTACAGTTTTATCTGTATAATGTGTGTACACACGTGGTATATACACTCATTCTTAATTCCATTTAACGTATTTTTGTTTTGGGGAATTCTGCTATGCCCTTTGGCGTTTACATATGATGTGTGGATATGGTACAAAAATCACAATTTGATTGGAAGTTTTTATTGTGGTTTTATCTAGTACAAACATTTTATAAAATTCTGTAAATTAATTAAATAATAACAACATGATTCTTTCAGCTTTTTGTTAATTACCTTTGCCTCTGAAACCATTTGCAGCACAGAGCTTCCATTAAACAGTTTCAGGACTGGATTGCACAAACATTTGCCATTAAATACCAGTCAAAAGTTATTAAAATCTATCTTTTAGCATGTGCTAGTTACGTCTAGAACTCTTCTAGCTTACGTTTTTCACAACGTTCTGTAAAAGTGATATTTTTATATTTATTAAGTTTTTGTGTCTCAGGTGTATGTGTCCATAGTACTCGTCATTTCCCACGCTGTACGTGTACTGAGAAAGCATTGCATTGGCCAAAATCCCTAATTGCTTTGCAGCTTCCTATGAGAGTGTTCTTTTCCGTCAGGTTTTGCGTTATTGGAATCTGCCCCACATAGTATTAATAGACCTTCAAATATGGCATTATTTTTCCATTCTCCTTCATTATGTTGCTGTTTAGCATGCTATTGCATTGACATGAAAAATTGCTTTCAGGAAGTATGTTTTGGTATATGTGACTCTAGTTTTCTGTGTTGTGTGGTTTGGTTTCGGTTGTGCTGTGTGTCATCCCCCTCCTCCTGTAACAAAATTTCAGCCCTTCATATGTAATCCTCTTATTTTTAGTATGGTGACCTACATTTTTTGTCCAAGTGTATGTTTGAGAAGCTTGGGACTACCAGCCATATCACTGACTTTATTTTAGAATTTAATTATAGAGTACAGCTCAGTGTTGTGTTGAGAGCTGGACTGTGTTCCTACCTTTCCCAGGTTTCTTACGGTGATTCACTTAAAATCAGAAATTCTGTAGGTAGTCACTACTTGTATTTTTCTTTTGGTTCAACTTAAGAACCTGGAACTTGACTTGGAAAAGTGCTATGAGCTCTCAAGTGCAATTGAATTCATGGTAATTTTGTGTTAAGTAAATATAAAATACTACTTTTATATATAATAAAAATACTATGCGAGGCTACCTCGTCTGGAAAATATGCTGCTAGGTGTTTCAGTTTGGCAACCACAAATCCTGAACATTTTTTGCCTTTTTGTGCCTGAATTCTTCCATCTTAAATCTTGGGGTAATGCTTTATAGATTTTAGGGATGTATTTTGAGGACAGTGTTTTGTAAGATACTCAGTTGATATAATAATGAGCCTTATGGAATACCACACCAGGAAACTGAGGAGTCTGCCTTCGTAGAAATACTTGAGTAGTGCTCAGTATAGAAGGCCTCAAGCTGTATTTCAAATGCTGGGAAGAAAACAAAATATTGAGTAGTTGCTCAGTACATGTGTGTGATTCTTCTTTTTAACTGAATCGGGGAGCAGCCTTGTGGGGGGAGGTAGGATGTGATCCTATAACTAAAAATTTGACTATAATGTATACACACAGAGCAAGGGCGAATCAAGGCTCCCAGACATCTTGCCTGTTGTTTCTGGCAACGTCTTTGACATTTGCTGACTTTGGAGTGCTTGATTTTGCAACTTGATTTTTCTCTGGGCCTAATTTCTGTTCATAACTATATAACTCTAGGAATAGCCTGCATAACCTATGACACAAATGAGATATGGGACAGAACAGCTTTTAAAAGTTTGTTTTGACAAGGCCCATTGTTGGGTTGAAAAGAAAAGGGTCATGCCAGAAAAAAGGTCAGGCGTTTTTGAATTAAGAACAAATGGCTGATATGCCAGTGTATTTGTAAACTGTGTTTAATCATTGCTGTGGACAATCCATAATTTATCTGCCACTAAGGAAAAGGAACATGAAATTTCCTTCTCAGAATGAGCAATCTAGTGTGGGAGCTATTCATCAAAGTTTGAATGTCAGAAAGGTCATGGGAAGAGATTTGTAAAATTTTCGTAATTCCAGAAATAACTTCTTCAGCATCCAAAAAGAAACTTGAGTGTTTAGGAAAGAACTCGTAGTGTATCCGATACCATCCTGCGGCGGGGTGGGTCGGATTTGTGTGATGGATGTTCTGTTCAGCAGAGCTGTATGTTTTCACATACCCCTCCCTTCCACCCTGTGGGAAGAAAGGGGGAGGTAATAAGCATATATTTTGTGTGTGACAAGCAGAGTTCATTCCCTTTGCTGCTTATGTCTGTCTTATTTTGATTTTGCTACCCTGTGTGAAAGCCAGCAGTATACTTTAGAGACCCTATATTAAACTTGCTGTTAATTAAGTTCTTCAGATAAATTTTTCCCAGCAGGAGATTTCTGAGTTGGGAAGATTTAAAATGGAGGTCTCATACAGAGGGTTCTGCTGTAACATGCTGTGCTCTCTGTGAAGGCTCTACATATCTAAAATGTCAGAATAGCAAGGTATTCATCAGCCTGTTTGTTAATATTTTTTCCATTCAGTAGGCAGACATATCATCATAAAATAATTCCCTTTTGTAGCTCCAAATGTTTTCTACCTCTGTTCAGTTTTCTCATGGCCCCTAATTGTCTTTATTTCTAAACACGTTCTGTCAAAATGGTTTTCCTAGTATCTTTTTTCAAGTTCTGACTCTTAAACTGTTAACATCCTATGATTGCAGGTAAGAAAAGGAAGTAGATTTCAGGGATTTTTTTTTTTTCCTCCCCCTGGATTAACTATATCAAGAAGCAAAATATTCAGTTGCTCATTGTAGATGTCTGAGAACTGCCCTTGGAAAATTCTATTTTCAAAGAGATTAGTATGACTACTTTCAAAGAGATTAGTATGAGGAATCAATATTATTCCCTTTTTGCTCAGTCTTTTCTCCACTCCCCCAAGAGTTTAACTAATCTCTGTGGTCTGTATTAATGCAGGTAATAGCAAAGAATATAAATGTTCTTTCTAAAAGAATAGTAACAGGAATAACTTTAGTTTCTTTTCTTTAAAAGCAAAGTATGTGACATTTTAATGTAGAAAAAGATATGGCATAATTGGAGCAACCTGATTTCAATTTGAAGTGTTTGTGGACAAGATTCACTTTACAGAAAAAAGCGGCTTGCAAAAATTCCGTGTATTTTTCCCCCTTCCTTTTTTTTGTCTGTGTTGTATACAGGTCCATAGAGTAATATGTGGGCAGTGTCAGATAAAGAACACTTGCTACATAATTGGTAGACCAATGAAATCTTTTAGGGAAGTATTTGATTGCAATAGGCAACACTGCCATAAATAAATCCTCTAACAAATTCCAGATCAGCACTGTGTAGGTCTCTTCCTGCCAGTTTTTTTTAATTAGCTTCTTGGATAAGACCTTGTTGATGGCTGATGTAACAAGGTAGGCAGAGAGCAGAGGCAATTCAGGAACATCATAGGGTCTTTCCTTACTGTTTTCACTGTTGAAAAAGAACCAGCATGTAACAAGGTTTTTAAAATATTCTCTCATCCATGATTGGAGGCTATTAATATAGTTCATGCAAAAATGTGAAGCTTTCAGAAAAGACAGTGGTTTTAAGAGTTAAAATTTTAGTTTCAAGCATTTTGAGAATAAAGATCACAATGAAGAAAAATTTCATTTTTCTATCTGGGTTAGAGTGTGGGTTTTGTTTGTATTTTAATAATACCTAGTGTTGCATTAATGTTTTAAATTATGCCTGTTTTGGCAACCATTTCATCTGTCTGCATCCAGTTTCATCTTCCATGTGATACTCTGTGCCATTTTTTCCTTTCTGTTTTCATCATCAAGAGTGCAGCCTGGCAATTTTGTTCTTCCTGTATAGTGCTTTGTTTCTGATATCTGATACTTTGTAGTAAAAGATTGGCACAAATTTAGCAAAGCCTTATCTGGAGAATTGCTTTATAGAGGAGTTGTGAATTTACAGTCATATGTTAATGCTGTATAAGTATACATAGAGGGCAGCTTTAATTGTAATGATGTTTTGAAGTGCCTTGACTCTACTGAAAGTGGCTCCAGAAAGGATGAAAACTGCAGTTCTTTGGCTGAAAGGAATTAGCAGAGCCCAGGAAGTGCTGTGTAATGGTTTTCTTGATGATTCACAGCACATTTATTTTTAGCCAAGAAAGAAAAAAATTACTTCACAACCTGGTGGTGTTTTGAAAAACTGTGAAAGAAATCAAAAGGTTTGTTCTGGAATGCATCACTCCTATTACAAAGTAAAAATGCGTTTAAATTCACTAATCAGAATTTATTTTTATACATTTGGTCTTTTTAGTAATTCATTCTGAATTTCACTTTACTCTTTTTTGAAGATGGAATTACTTTATATTATGGTAGAACATTTTATTTTTAATGGATTCTTTCAGGCCAAAGAATAATATGACTTTTATGACTTGTAGAGTTGCACTGTCAGTTTTTCTTCCTCTTATCATTACCATTAGGACCGTAGTATGAAGTTAGGACTGTACAACCCTCTGTCAGAAAGGACTCCCACTGATGTTCAGACTTACAGCTAACAAACATTAGAAGTTGCAAGTTTTTTTATATTGACTTTTCACATATTATTTTGTTTAGTGCATTTTTGTCAGATTCCTTCTTGTAGAGGTTTAAGTCAGCTTTATATAGTTGGTTTAAAAAAAAAAAAATATGCTTGACTGTGGCACTGCTAGCACCAAATCTTTGCTTTGATCCTTTTTTTTTTTTTCTTTTTTTCCCTTCCTCAGATCTCTCAAATTCTGCTGCACTAGCTAATGCCTATGTTATCTGTCTTTGTCCTTCAGAGATAAAACTTTGAATTAGCTTTTGGGTTGCTCCATAGTTAGATATAGTTACCTTGGAAACACTTTAAAGTTTCTTGGGACCATGAGGGTCAGAATACGTACGTGTGTGTGTGTACACTCGTGTATATAAACATATATGCATATGAATAATTGTGCATGTATCCATATACATCTATACATACATGTGTATGATATTTGATTCTGAAAAATATGAATTTTGTACAAGACACGTGAAGGCATAAAGAAGTCTAGCAAATTCCTTGGAGCTTGTGAGATTTACACATGCAGCTATTTTAGAAGCATTTAGAGATGGTTTTAATTCATGCTCTACATGAGGGAGTGGGTTTCAGTGCAAAACTTCTGTTTCCATTCCCTATTTTGCCAAGGCAGCTGGCCTGTTATGGCGAGCAATCAAGATGCTTATCAGTTCTTATACACAAGTCAGGTATCTAATCACAGTTGGAAATCCTGTAATCTTGGCCATCACCTTTGGAAGCTTTGATAGTAGAAGACCAATCTTAATGCTTCTGTAGCTAAGAAGTTCTTCAAGGTTGGATGATATTTAGGTTAACATACTGTGTTGTGCTGTATTTGGTGTACATGGTTACTGTATCTGGTATGTGATTGCCAGCTTTTCTGATTGTTTTGGTTGTAGCATGATGTAATGTAGTGTTGAGAGTGAAATTAGTGTTATTTATAATTAACATTTTTTCTAAGCTCTTAGTAGTTGTATCTAGCAATACCATTAGTAAAAATAACATTTTGAAGTGGTTTTGAGGAAGCAAAATGAAATATTGAGGAGAAATGATTACTTAATGGCTTACTGCTTTAAAATAGTGGCTGCTATTATAGCTGGATTTCTTCAAGTAGGAGTGAGACAGCACCAAGCAAATGCAGTACTAGAAAAAAAACTTAAATGCTGTTTGTGTTTTCTGTTGGCTGTCTACTGGGGATGAATTTCGTGCTCAGTGAGAGAATATTAAAATGGCTGTAATATCAAATATCAAAAGGGCTGTAAAACCCCTTGCAAAGCCTTGGCAAAGATTGAATATAAAAATGGGTATCAAAAGAATAGTAAACCAACTAGGTTTGGGGGAAATATAAGATCTTGGTTTGAAAGAGTAAGGCAGCAGTTTCTTCAGCTGAGACAGTCTGAGATTACTGTTACCAGAAGAGAGAGATCTTCTTTCTAATCCACTCCCACAGCTGTGGGTATGGTACTTTTTTCTCGAATGCTCCAGTTCTGATGCTTTGTGGACAAGTCCCCGATGTCCTCCAGTTTGCTAATGCAGCAGAAATTCCCCTTCCCCAGCCCTTTGCTGGGTGAGGGAGCTGCACGGGCTCCAAAGGAGCGCTGGCGCAGGGTAAGCAGTGGGACTGTACAGCTGCAGGGGGTGTGGGCAGAGCATGATTGACTCCTTCCATCATGTGGAGTCCTACCTTTGACTGTAATCTCTCTGCTTTTTCGTACTACAGAGCAGTCATTTTCTAAATACACCCTACATTCAAGTTCTGGTTTTCCCCATTTCAAAAGCATATTGTTAGTCTCTCCTACCAAAGCTCCTTTGTAAGAGATCAGATGCATCTCCTTGACCTCTGGCCCCATGAACTTTTTTTTTTTTTTTAGGACTTGCAGATTGTAGACCTCACCTTTTAAACATATATCTTCCCACTTGCACATTTCAGTGACTTAAAATTCTTTTTACTGGAGCTGGACTTCATAGCCTTCATATTTTGCATAATACCTTATCAATATGCTTATTGTAACTTCTAAATCCTCTGAATGAGTTTCTAACAAGCTGCAGAAATCCTTTCTTGTGAAGCTTTCAGTACAAAATGTTAACATAATTTTCTGCCTCAGCTCCTGGTCGATCTTTTTTTTAATCATGTGCCTCTGTTAATCTAGGGATTAGTATTGGTTTCCTATAAATTAAAATGTAGATGAGGATAGTTCTTTTGGCTAAAAGTATGTAAATGTGCAGCTTTAACATTATTATTGAAAGTTTCTTACAGACAAAATTTTACTATTTTTATATATATTGGTTTCATAAATTAAAATGTAGATGAGGATAGTTCTTTTGGCTAAAAGTATGTAAATGTGCAGCTTTAACATTATTATTGAAAGTTTCTTACAGACAAAATTTTACTATTTTTATATAAGTTAATAATTATTAAGAAGATTACTACTTAAGTGTGTTTTTCCCAGGTTTTCATGAGTTCATCAAGAATACGTTTTTTATCTCCTAGCAAAAAAACGTAAATCTAAATAACTGTAATCAAGTCCAGACTTTCCCTGCCTCACTTTATTTGCTATATGTCAGAGATGCTGACTTTTATAATTGTTGGGTTTGGGGTAATTTACAGGACCCATCACTTTCTGTAGTCTATAGCTTGGTTTATTATTGTGTGTGTCTTGGTTTATATTGTGTATGGCTTGATTTATATTATGCATATATATTATGAATCACTTAGTAATCTGAGGAAATATTTTTATCTTTCTGTCTATTTTTTCTTCTGCATAAAATTAGATTTAAACAGCTGTTTCCAGTGATGCTAATTTATATGTCTATATAAATCAACTTTGCTTCATAACAGTCCTTTTAATAAATTAGAATTTTTTAGTGTAGCAGTAATCTAGGATCAGTAATCTGCTTTTAAAAAGTGTACTAATTTGAGACACAATCACTGAAGCAGACTATCAAATCGAGGGTCAGCACTTTACATTGGCTTTTTGACTTACACATGGAAAATTTAAATTGCAAAAGCAACTGTGATCAAACTGTGATTGTGTTGGCAAAAGTAATGGATTATGCTCTTCAGAAATTTCTCACTCTCATTCTATTCTCCTCTAACAGGTAAACTTTGTCTTTTAATTTTAATGGGTCATTCTGCTATTTTGAGCTCCTGTTATGATTTAGGTGAGGTAGAGATTTCTAGCAAGCCTGAGCAGAATAAGGCTTTGGGATACTGTGCAAGCCTTTGCAAAGAGTGTGGGGTCTTGAACTAGGCAATGTGGACTGTAAATCTGGATAGGACAAGGAGCAGGAATTTCTTTGGTAGTTTTTATGGTGAAGGAATCCAAGTTAATATGTTTGTCACTTCAGTGTAATTGATTTTACACATTTACTTAAGTATCATTAGTTCACCTCAGTTGATGAGTAAATGTGGAAAGAATAATGGTGGGAGATGAGACTCATTGTCACGTTGCTGTTGTGGCTGCATTACACACTAGCTAGTGCCATTTTGAGTAATTGGCAGTCTTTGTTTCAGCTCTAAGTCCTTGTTCTGTATCCACCGCTGGGTTACTGAGCATCTGAATATTTAGAATCTTGTGGATAGAAATAAAAACAAGAGCCTCTTGGCTTGTAGCCTTGCATTTTGAATTTCTGCAGTTTATAGGCCTGTCTTTGTATTCCGTGAAGGAATATTAAAACCAACAGTTACTTTAATGGTATTGTTGCTGTCTGTTTATCCTCAATGTTTATGAAGTTCTTAACTGAAAGGTTCCCTCAAAGACAAGTAGCTCATCTTTTAGTAGACCATCTCTCAGCAAAGAAGGAAGGAGAACGCTGTTTTTACTGATTGGGTTACTTGAAATAGGAGGGATGTATTCCTACTTCCTCAAATACATCATTTGCATTTTGATATCTCTGTAGCTGAACTTCATGAACTCTCAGCAATTTAAAAAATGTGACTAGCACTTTTCTGTTAAGTAAAGAATGACAACACCACCATTCTTTCCAGAGTAGCATATGACCATGGTATTATGCTAGCTTGCTTGCTCGAAGTTGTAAACAATTACACACACTGGCAAACACACACCTGAAAACACAAACAGATGCAAGACACTGAAATATACCAAAACTAACTGCAGCATATGCTTTTGTAAGTTTATATCTACTTTTTAGTTCTAGTTCTGTTACAATCAATGTTTGTTATAACCTGAGTTATGGCTTCAGAATCTTCTTTCTCCAGATTTTGGGAAATGGGCTGCATTTTTGAAAAGACATTTCATGTCTCCTGAGGCAAAAGATTCACTTTTTAGAAGCTACGTTAGCTCCAGGTACTAAAATTTGGTGAGCCCACGACTGAAATAATACGATAGGATTTCTCAATCAGATAGATAAAACTATCAAGTTAGCTTTCTTTTTGTGGTTTCAGTGTCATACAAATACCATTCTGAGGTTTAAATACTCAGACTCTGTCTAGTGCAAATCCCTTCCAACTATGTGAAATCTTTATTACAAAATTGTGTTAAAGGAAATATTTAATATGAAAAGTAAAAGATTCAGATAAGCTGAAGTTCCATTTTCAAAATTTTTTACTGAAGTCCAGATAGGCTAGATGGACTGCATTTGCTTCATCTTTTTTCAGTTCATTAAAGGCAGATGTTGAGTAAAACTTCGTAGTTTGTCTTTGTTTACTTTCTATTTCTTCAGTTCTTTCTTTCAAAATGCATTCTAAAGCTTTTTTATGATACTTAAGGCAAATTCAGAGTTCTATATTTGTCTGCATTGTTTTCACAAATGCAGTTGTTTGCTGCTTGCTAGTCATATGGTAATATATAGCTAATTTCATAGTCTTACTAAAGAATCTTCCTACTTAATTTCCACTTTAATAAGCTGCTTTTTTCAGTTTTCTGGATTATCATCCCAACAGTGGAGCATGGCATGCTCTCTGGGTTTTCTTCACATAAGATGTGGGCATTTGTATTTCTCTTCACTCAGTCTTGTTAGCCTTCTCTCCGTGCCTCTATTTTAGCTGATCTGTTTTTTTTCTTGGAAACAGAGGCAAAACATCTGTTTGGATGCTCACCTTACTTATCTTTGATTTCTATATGGCACGAATGCACGCTTCTTTTCCTGTTTGCTTCCCCCTCCCTCCCCAATTAAAAAAGAGTGACAAAATTGTACTTTCTGTTCCAGTTTCCTAATTCAAATCTTTATTTGAGCAGTTCTCTTTTTAAGCAAACAGTTCTTGACTTCCAGGATGTAAATGTCTTATATCAGTATGTCTTCCCTCAGCATTTCTGTTGACCTTCTATTCAGTCCTGGTAACTTTCTTGAGGTGTTTATTTGTATAGTTAATTTTGGGCACCTCTTTCTCCCTGTGCCCCCACCCCCAGCCAGATAATTTTTGTGGTTTTTGACTTAAGAAATGACAAAGCCTTCTTCAGATCGAGGTTCTTGTGTTCTCCAGTTCTACTGTCTTTGTCCTTCTGAGTGGGGGGGGGAAGGGGCGGGGAAATACCTAATAACTGACTGTTTTATCCTTTCATCTAACGGCCCCTCACTACAAGAAGGACATCGAGGTGCTGGAGCGTGTCCAGAGAAGGGCAACGAGGCTGGTGAGGTCGATGATCTTAGAGGTCCTTTCCAACCTCAATGATTCTATGATTCTATGATTCTATGATTCAGTATTTAAAAAGCTGATTCACTTTAATACCAGTTTATTTCCTATGACCTGTTCCTCTGTAAAGTCCTTCCTACTATTCAAAACCAGATTTTAATTAACATTGCTACCTTCTTAGAGCTGTGCTTTTTGACTGAAGAAGTCTTTGTCTATCAGGAATGCTACTGTTGGGTTTTTTAAGCCTATTTGTGAAGATAGTCTTTCCAAGATGATGAAATTTTTGTTCCGTTAACCTCTATTCATCTCCCAGACCAATTATTGCAAACCCTTAGTAGTACCTTTTTTAACTATCATTTCCCTAAATGACTCTGACCAAAGCCAGTTCCGCTTTATCCAAGTGTCCTGGTTTCGGCTGGGATAGAGTTAATTTTCTTCCTAGTAGCTGGTACAGTGCTGTGGTTTGGATTTAGTATGAGAATAATGTTGATAACACACCGATGTTTTAGTTGTTGCTAGGTAGTGCTTACACTAGTCAAGGACTTTTCAGCTTCCCATGCTCTACCGACTGAGAAGGCTGGAGGTGCACAAGAAGCTGGGAGGGGGCACAGCCAGGACAGCTGACCCAAACTGGCCAAAGGGACATTCCATACCATGTGACGTCATGCTCAGTACATAAACTGGGGAAAGCTGGCCGGGGGGGCCGCTGCTCGGGGACTGGCTGGGCATCAGTCAG
>NW_008795490.1:5574365-5600392 GCF_000699145.1 Aptenodytes forsteri
CGGTCAGCAGGTGGTGAGCAATTGCATCATGCATCACTTGCTTTGTATATTCTTTTTATTATTATTATTACTATTTTATTTTAATTATTAAACTGTTCTTCTCTCAATCCACAAGTTTCTCACTTTTACTCTTCCAATTCTCTCCCCCACCCCACCGGGGGGGGGAAGTGAGCGAGCGGCTGTGTGGTGCTCAATTGCCGACTGGAGGTTAAACCATGACACCAAGGAATTGGTATTTCTAGTTGGTGAGACATTACTAATGCACTTCAGTATCTAACTGGCTTTACTTTTGTTTTACTTTCCTGACTACCATCTACCCTTCAGCTTTGATGTGGATATTCCACTATCTTTTGCTGTAGTCTCTTTAACGTGCTGAATTTAATATCCTGAACCAGTATTTCTAATTTTTCACATTTGTGTCTTCCAGGCTTCATATATTCAAGTGCAAATGTCTGTTGTTGCTCTCTAACCTCTCCTGAAAGAGCCGGTTCAGGTTCAGTTCTTTCATGAACTACTGCAGTGACTACAGCTCCCATCCATACTGGACCCTCTTCTCTGCTGTCCTTGTAGCTGGAGAACTCTTTAATCCTCTGCCGTGTCTGTGTATCCAACTTTGCTTGAGTGTGGAGTGCGGAAACCAAAACTCCGCTATGACTCTCTTGGAGTCCAAGGATCCAAAATCTTCTAGGGTACTGACTTCATGCGAAAACAGGTTTAAGTTTAAGCTTGTACACACAGGGAGTTTCTATATTTCCTACCTGATGCCTGTTAGATATTTTTGCTTTGGTCTGTGGAATTACGCATAAATTAGCCTAAAGTGGATTGAGTGACTTACCTATAAGGTATAAAGCTGCTTCAACTTGCTTAAAATCCTGCCTTTAATTAAGATGATGCAACTCAGAGTGCGGATGAGACCTGATTAACATCCAAAAGACACTGCAGTTGACAGTGTCTTTTCATTCTGCTTTGTTAGACCAAGCAAAAAATGAGTGCCAGAAGAATTGTTACTAAAGTTGAAATAATATACAAAGCTAGCCTGAGTGTCACCTCTATAACATATAAAAGTCATAATCTGAATATATGGGTTTTTTTATGAAGCATATTTTTGTACACTTTATCAACAAGATGGCACTTGCTGGTCATTTTCATTGTGTTGACCCAATTTACTCACTATCATGTCACTTAACAAAATGGTAGTGGTGGTGTGCAGATAGTTGCCAGGGATACCTAAAAGAAAAAAAGAATCATGATAACAAAGGATTGTCTGTCTCTTGAATGTTTGCATTTCTTCAGGGATCTTACTTTCCTTGTTTTGAAGCTCGAGGCCATACAAGGACATATATTTTTGTATGGCATTCATCGTTCACTGCACTGTCGGGTTTTGGTTTGGTTTTTTTTTCCCCCATTTCAGACTTTGCCATTGATTGCATAGTCACAGAGTGAGCTGCAGGGCAGAGAGGGAAATGTACTTTTCTGTCACTCAGAATTTGCTTTTGTTGGAGAAAGAAGCAGTGCTGAAAGGAACAAAAATGAAGCATTCAGTGCTGCATTGAAAATGCCTTCCCAAAAAAAATGATTCTTCTCTCTTTATTATAGGTTTATAACACGGGGATATAGTTCTTACCTGTCAGATTGAGATCATTGAAACTGCTGAGTTACGACATCTTCCTGTATAAAGAGCCTCTCAGGTGTAGTAGTCTCTGTAGCTGTTTCTCTGTTGAGCAGAGGAATGGTCCCCTGGCTGGAGTCTGCAGTGTTGGAGCACTGAAGTATTTGTCAAGTGCTCGCTGCATTGAATGCCTTCCCAAAAAAAATGATTCTTCTCTCTTTATTATAGGTTTATAACACGGGGATATAGTTCTTACCTGTCAGATTGAGATCATTGAAACTGCTGAGTTACGACATCTTCCTGTATAAAGAGCCTCTCAGGTGTAGTAGTCTCTGTAGCTGTTTCTCTGTTGAGCAGAGGAATGGTCCCCTGGCTGGAGTCTGCAGTGTTGGAGCACTGAAGTATTTGTCAAGTGCTGAGGTAGGCTTGTTGCCTAACTAGGAAGAAAAAAAGTTGTTTACATTTTTATTTGTCAGAATTGATTATCAGGATGCTTCCCTGGACAGCTGTATTGTTGCTGTTTCCTAAAAGATTCATTTCACTGTGAACACAAGGCACTGTTGTTATGGCTGCTATCCATGTCTCATGGCTGATGTGCATGGGAGGTAGAAGGGCAACGCTCAGGACTCTTGAACACTGGTGGTGGGGATTGATCTGTTCACAGGAAAGGGCTGTGAACTAAGAAAAGCCATTATCCAACAGTTAGTTTTGGGGGAAGGCACTTTGGTGCTTCCCAGCTCAGATGGTCAGTAAGCTTCACTACTTTCTCCATTTGTAGTCCCTCTCCAGCGCTGCAGTGTTAATCCTTTTCCAATTCAGAGGTGTTTGTGTCATCTTAAAGACGACACTGAGCATTTGTGATCCATTCTGTGTTTGCTGGACTTGATTTAATCAACTCTCACAGGCATTGGGAACAAATACAGATTTGTCCAGTTTCTTAAGTAAAGATTTCTAATAGTAAATGCCAGAGAGACTGACTTGGAGATGTGCTTTTCTTGCAAATAGAAGGTGCAAAATGCCTGATGTCTGTATTCAAGATTTAAAGAAAGCAAGCAAAAAATAAAAGAAGTTTGACAATGTAGGGAATTTTTTACCTATGGAATCATAGGATTATTTTATGGTTTACTTATGCCTAAAAATCATCTAGTTATTGAAGTATTAGCGATAATGATATACTGTAATATGGAGAATATGTATCAATTCCAACAATTTAACTGTCATTCTGTCCCAAAAAGATTTCAGTTCTACTAAGTAAGCTCATCTTGCAGCAAATATTTTTGCTTGACACAAGAGAAAATTGCAGAGTGAACAAATTTTATATTACATGGCAACAACTCCCATATTACACCAACATTTTTTTCATTATCTAGGAATCAGAGGACTGCTATATAACAAAATCAACAACAAAAGAAAGTAAGAAGCAAAGTGAAACTTCCCTTGTTGTTATGATGGTAATGATAGAATTTGTTTTGTAAATGTAGTTCACATCTCTGCAGACGACCTGACCTATTTTAACTTAAATAATTACGTTTTGAAGAGACTGAGTGGAATTGGAGTTTCTGTTTGAAAAAGCTTTGTCTGTAAAATTCTGTGGAATTCAAGAGTAAAACGTTCAAAGGGCTAGGTATTTTTAGGTGCTTTGGGTTGTTTCTTGAATCAATTATAATTCTCAATTATAATGGGCAAGTATTGCTTAATAATGCCTATTCATATCATCTATAAATGTCTGTTGCTTTCCTTTAAAGTTTTTCATTAGCTTATTTGATTTTTTGCAGGTTCAGTGCTTATGTAGAATACTCCAGGGATTATAGATGTAACTTACAATGTTACCGCACAGTACTTATTATATTGTCAGGCTGGAGTCAGTCCTATGGTGTGCCTCAAATTAAATGGAGGTGTCTGATTTTTCCTAAAAATATTGCAATGTTTTTCTCTGTTGTAGCTGTATTTACAGTTTAACTGAAGATGATTTCAGATCTTTGAAGGCTGGTGATCAACTATTTATTAACAATCTAAAATAAGAGACAGACAAATCCATGAAAACCAGTAATTTTAAGAACAACCAACCAACCATGTCACTTCTTGCTCTAGCACATTTTCTGCTCTTCATTTTTTCCTGGGGAGGGCATCAGCCTGGTCTGTTTCCTCGTTCCCTGAGGGGCTGCAGGAACATGTGTGTCAGCACAAGGCAGGGGTGGAAATGACTGGGCTGGCTGAGAGGAAGAGAAGCTTCAGTTGGCACTGTCAACAAAAAGTTACTCTCAGCATGTTGCTGGAGGAAATTACTTTCTTCTGTACGGACTACTGTTACTCCTCACAGTGGCAGATAGTTAATATCTGATTGCTTCAAAGCTCAGATACTGTAGTTCAGAAAGTCTAGGGCTGCTTTTTAATGAAGATACTTTCTTGGAACATGCATGTTTCTCAGTATCATTCACTTTACAGAAAAAAGGAGAATTCAGGTATCTCAAGAAACTTTTTTCCCCCAGAACTTTGAAGTAATTTCCTCAGAGTTATTGTCTAAAAAGTTGACAGACTATATTTGGAAAGAAACTATTGCTAACATATCTGTCAACATCAGGTTCCTATTACATGTTTTTGAAAACCAGTTAAGTTCTTGTCTAAACCTGAATGGTATCATTTTATAAAACGAGATTTAAATGTATAAAGGACAAACACCCTGTCTTTTTAGGAGAGGCTGAAACACTTCTGTTTCGGCATATTTTCTTAATTTTTTGTAACCGCAGTATTTTTTTAATGAGACAACTACTAATCAGCATAGTAACATATGGAGTTACTATTTTAAGTCCTCTTCCTTTTTTTTCCTATTGTACTGTGTAAGCCAAGCTGTGTATCCTGTTAGTAATTATTTGTATTTCAGTATTGCCTAGGGATTCCAGCTGATTTGCTTGCTGCTTAGACAGTGTTTTTGTACAGTAGAGTCCAAGACCCTCATCAGTGTCCACTGGCAGCAAAAAACCCCAATAAAAATAAATAACCAGGGGGGTATTTTTCTAGTCATATGGAGTTTGACACATAATTATTCTGTCTTGATTGTGTCCTGGATAGGTGTACGCTCCAAAAAAGCAGAGGGATAATAGAGAGGTGAATTGCCTTTGCTCAAGGTCACGCAACAGATTCCTGGCCGATCCAGGAAGAAAACTTTACCGACTCCTGGTCTCCTGTCCTATCGACTGAACTGTTTCTGACCTCTGTTGTAATGGGCTTCTCTTAGGTTGATCCATCCCCTTTTTGAGAGAAAATAAAATATTATTTCATCAACCAAAAATGAAGTCCAAAGCACACGTTCACTCTCCTTCAAGAGGGACAAAAGAAGCAAAGATAGATTTTGTATTTAGCAGTTGGAGGACACAGTATTGTTTGTGCAATACTCTTCAGGTCTCCAGAGATTCTTTCCTAAGCATAGAAGGGCTGAGGAAGTGGAGGCATTGGCACGGTGTCGAAGCAGCTGCAGAGGGTTGGCTAAGCTACAAGCATCTAAGTGCAGACTAGGTCAAAAAATAAGGAATGTTGCTTTGTTGTTTTGAAAGAATATATAGTTTTAGCTAATTTTAGCATGAGTATTATAATGTCATATTCTAAATAGAGATGATTGCAAGGTAGGGTTGCAATGTAGCACATTAACAACTGGGGTTTTTACACCATATATTTCCAAAAGATTTTCAATACTTTTTTTTGTAATCTAGACACTTTCTCGTACCAGTTTGACTGTAATAGGCCACCTCTGGCCAGTAATGCTGCCAGGGCCTTTGTTTACACTTCACTTACTCTTGTTGACTTCCTTAGCGTAGAGATTAGTGTAGTGAAGGAGAAATACTCCTTCAAATTAAGAATTTTTAAATTGTTAAGGTTTAATTTAGCTCTTCAATACCATATGAGAAGCACCTTGAGAGGTTTTTGACAAGAACAGTGTGACAGGTTTTCAAGGAGAGCAATAAGGAAAAACAAAGGAAAGAGCAAGTCCTTTGCTTTGTACATCGAGTAGTCAGTGAAAAAATAGTAAAAATAAAATAATAAAGTATTTGCTGCTGTTCAACTTTCCTTCTTAAAAACCTCAACAATTTTTTGTCACTTTTGACTCTTCTATTTTGAAATTGTTTCATTTATTGCTCTATTGTAGTTTTTAATATAGCTGTCATTAACATGCTTTTCTGTGAACATTATTCTTTATGCGCTGGTGCTCTTGACTGTGACAATGGGGACTGGGCTTCAAGGAAACTCCTGCTTAAAAGCTAACAGTAAGAACACAGATCACTCCATTTATACACCTCCATTGTACAAGGCGCTCCCTTTTGTTTATCTTAATATCTAGCTAGATATTACAAGTTTTAGAACACCAAATTGTGGACTCATTCCTATGGGTGTTTTAATTATTTTTGTCGTGTGTGTATGTATGTATGTTTCCAGAAAAGGAGAAGAAGGGGTTAATAGAGTATGAATTAATAAAACTCTCTCAAAGATTAGATTTATATTGGCGCCTAGGTCCCATTACAATTCGTGCTAATCAATTAATTTCATTTTCTGGGACCTTGTCCTAGTGTAGGACAGGCTTGCAGAACAAGTGTTTACATTTTTTTAGGTTACAGATGAAAATGCAGCTTAAGATGCTATGAATAATTATCACTGCTGTTGAGAAATAGCAGAGTGTGTTCACGTTCAAAGAGGGAGATTTGTGCTGTCCTGAGGATGTTCCCAGTGAGTTGATCATACCGTCTGCGCAATGCATGAGCCTGAAACACAAACCTGGAACTCATGGTTGGCAGATGTGGATTATTACATTTTAATGGCTGTTCACTGTTCTAACAGACTGAAAAATTGCAGTGAGCTCGTATCTTAGTATTTCTCAGTGTCTGTGAGGAGCTGGACACCAATAAGAGGGCTCATATTCATTCATGGCTATGAATTTGAATTCAAAGATAGTTGCATTAAAAATCCTTTTGGGGAATGGATGCAGTTATACCAGCAACTTGGTATTTGCCATGCTGCTTGTTATTTTGAGGTTTGTAGCTTTTCTGAATAGAAAAACTGCACTCTCTACTCTTGCATGTTTACTTCTGTTCCCCTCCAGCCCAGTATTTTCTGCACGTTTTAGACGAGTGGTTAGTATGTATTTAGGACATAGAGGATATTAAAGTTGTTTCGCAATCCAGGACAAAATGCAATGTTTAGAATTTTAATTAACATACGTTTGAAATATTAGTTTCTCTCTAGATTACAGAGTGTGTGTCAGGATCATGTCTGTTATTTGTAAGCTGTGCAGTCTTTAGTCCTTTTTTCATCCTTTCAGCAAAATCTTATTAGAATCTTCTGTCTGCTAGTAAGAAGCTTTGACTTTGTGGACAGAATGGAAATATATCTGACAAAGCGTCAAATATGAGAAAAGAATGGAAGTGGTCCAGTAGTGAGAATGATTTGGTTTATTACTTTAATAAGGGCTTTAAAAAAATAAACAAGCATGAGTTGAATACTCAGTTCATCAAGAAGTTCAATTGCCTGGCACTGCTTCCGGACTTCAATTTGTGAACTTATTCACAGTGATATGATGAATTATTTGGTGTGTTCTTCATACCAGTGAACCTTTGAGGGTTTGATCTCCTTCAGGCTAATGAAACGCTAGGTAATATGTTATTGTTTAATGGATGTGAAAAATGAAGTTTTGTTTTGGAGTGTAAGAGAGTAAACTAATTGCTCTTGGAGGAATAAGTGCACATAAAGTTATTTAAGCTTGTAATGTAAAGTTCAATGGACCTGAAATTAGATTCACAGCTGTATTTTGATTTAAGATTGCTTGCATGACTGTCCGTTCTTCTTTGCCTTTTTTTTTTTCTCCTTCAGACAAAGCATTGGAATAAAGAAATCTATACTTCAGTTGTAAAGCAGAGTAGTTTCCTATGCTTTGAGAGGAAAAGGATTTTTCTATACCCATGAAGAAACAGAATCTTGTGCTCCTGGTCTGTCTTTTATTTGTAAATAGAAATTACTTACTCTGCTGCAGTGTTGCATGTGTCTTTCATACACTTTGCTTTTTCACTTACTCATTGTAAGCATTAGCTTAATGTTTATAACGAGGAGCAAGATGCACCAAGGTGTCTCCTTTCTGAACACATGTAGACAGAAAATGCTATAAAACCTTGTTACATTGCACCTTTACATAGGAAAGCTATTGAAAAACGAAGCACATACCTGACCTCTCCTGAACTTTGTTGCCATGTTTGTAAGGGCACAGAAAGGAAGGAGGAGGAACACATTGGGCATTTAGTGCAACTATTTGAGGTAACATAACCAGCGTGCTTCTTACAGTTACATGTAGCTCATCTCTTTGAATGCAGTATGTTCTGCAAACCCGAAAGGCAAGCTGTTCCATGGAGAATGGACTTAATCAGAGGTCAGGCTAGAAGAAAAGACTAAAGGCTGCAGAACATTACCAATCTCTTGATCTTCCTCCTGGTTAGGGTCTGTTCCTGTTGCCGTGTGCAAAGCTGCTGATTAACCCAGGGTAGCAGCTTCTCTTCAAGTTCAGTTGCCAATATCCTCAGATAGATCGGGACACTGGCGGGGTGTTGTAAAGGCTGCAGCTCCCCTCTGGTACTGTAGCACAAGGAGCATGTGCGTTTGGAGCTGGCAGGAGGGCCCGGGCAGCCTCTGTTCCCTCGTGATCAGAGTCCAGCTGGGAGAGAGCCTGAGGAACTTGGGAGGGACTGGCCAAAGGCAGCAGCAAACCTGGTTAAAGAAAAAACACCAGGGCAAAAGGTGAGGCTAGTGATATCAGTGCTTGAAGGACTCGGTGAAATAGGTTACACATCACCAACTTACATTTAGAGATGGTGCGCTACGGACATATAGGATGTAGCATGTTATGCTGTTTTATACAGCCAGTTGCTTTTTTTTGTAGGGTAGTGGTCCTATAGTGGTGTTTCATTTGTTGCTGCAATCCTGGTTTTATTTTAGCTTCTGTGCAATTGTTTTATGTATTCAAAAGATTTCTATTTAACTTCATGCCCTGCTAGTTTCCTGTTTGTGCAAAAGTGCCGAAGTGCAGACCAGTGGTTGGAGCGGTATTTGCATGGCTGAGTGTGTCTGGGAGAATTGTTTACATGTCAGCATCTGAAACTGGGAGGAGGACAGCAGAACATGTTTGACAATGGAAAGACGGAGAACAAATCTTGTGTTGCAATTCCTTAGAGTATATTCTGGGAACAATGAAGTAACTGAGCTTTGCTCTGATTTGCACGGCTGGCTTGCCTTAGGGAGAGAGATCACGTTATTCCACTTGCAAAATCATCTACTGGATGTCCGTATAAATAGTGGCAAAAGAAATGCTCTTTCAGTGGGGCTTGGGATCGTATCGTATAGGCGATAACAGGTTGCATAATTAAAATGTTAGAAGAAAAAAGTTTGAAATTTACAGTTGCAATGGATGTAATAAAGACCTTCTTTGCTTTGTTTCACCTTCTTGTGACACCTTTAAAAAAAGTTTTGGCAGTCTGACAAAAATAGATGTTAAATTGAAGAAGTAAATTATACTTTCGAAGAAGGGTAGCAGTAATACCCTGTGTTCGTTATTCTCCCCCACCTGAAATCCTGGTTCAATTTACATTAAAATTTGGGGTTTGTGGTAATTACTGAACAAAATTGCAGTAACAACTCAATTGGGAAAAGGCTTGAAAATTTTTATGAAATAGTAGAAAGTGAAATTTGCATATGAAAAAAGTTTAAAACTGAGTGGGAATTTTAAATAAAATATTTTTAAGAAACAATGTAAAAGCTGGGCATTTCTTCTTTGTTCATCTTCCATTCAGGTCTCGTTTATGCATTAGCAGTCAAAATATTTAGTTACTGTACAGCAGCTAACTGTAAAGTAACTGTGGTTCTTAAGAGACTGACATTTGTGTGAAGAACATCATTCTCTTAAATGTGGAAATTTTTTTGCTGTTGAGCTTGCTACAGAACCTTCTGTGATACTCTCAACTTTTAACCGTTAATATAGATGATTTTCATCCTTAGTTTTTAATTTTCAAAATAACATTTCTGTTATAACTTCCTTTAATTGTATTTTTCTGTAATACATATTTCTTGATGTAGTTGGCTTAAGAGAAAATATACTGGAATACGTTTCCCTTATTTAAACAGGTGATTTAAATCATAGAGTTGATGTATGGTAGAAATAACTTTTGATGAATTATACAAGTGTTCAGGAAGGGAATATGGAATTAATAATTTCAGTCAGTGGCATTTTTCAAGAGGAAAGTGCCTGTGCGTGATATATTTGTGGAACTACAGAGAAAAGCATAATACAATAAAGCCACTGATTTTCAGTTTGAACCTGATCAACGAGGGATAAGAAACAAAAAAAAAGAGAAAAAACAGCATAGAAGACGTCCTCCTAAAAAAAACAAAAAAGGAAGAAAATTCAGACAAAGTATTTCAATATTCAAACAGCGCAATCTTTTCCTGTGCGTGATATATTTGTGGAACTACAGAGAAAAGCATAATACAATAAAGCCACTGATTTTCAGTTTGAACGTGCTTATCTAGGTTTGATAAGTAACATAAAAGTGTATACAGAGCATTTTAGATGTCTTCCTAAAAAAAACAAAAAAGGAAGAAAATTCAGACAAAGTATTTCAATATTCAAACAGCGCAATCTTTTCTGCACACATCCCTGAAGATAATTAAATGCTATGACATTGCTAACTCTGGTGATTCAGAAGCAATCTTTCAATGTAGGGTATTTCTTAAACTTTTAATGCCTAGACTTCCAATGACTTGTACCCAAATCTCACTTCTAATGCAAAACAGTAAAAGGCTCTTCCTAGTTGTTTAAATTATATTGCTAACCAAAATATTTGTAGTGGTAATGCTTTCTGTGTAGATGAAGCACTGTGTGCTTTATTTTTTTCCATGAAATAAAAGATTTGCCTCAAGCTGGTCTTGCAATTTGTTTATATTTAAACTGACTCATTTTTAGACATGGAGAGCTGGCACTGCTTTGGCATGATGTGTGCCAATTAGTTGTTGGGGTTTTTTTAATCTGAAGTAGCCTGCAGTATGCCAGTCTGTTTGTCCAGTGAATGCTTAGTCTGGGATAAGAGGATTGCCGTGATACTGTGAGGAGGCAGCAGGAAAATACAAAGGATGCCATTTCAGGTAAAACTCTCCCAACGCTTGTGGAGACCTATGCCTCTGAAGTTACTACAAACAGGCCTCTCAGGTCGTTGAGAAGGATGATCAAGTTGCTGAATTGCTACTGCTCAGCTCTGCTTCTTTTGGGGAAGAGGAGGTTAAACTCTCTTGGTTTTATGCTCCTCCTTGCTTTATGTTCCTAGTTGCTTTATTTATAACCGTGTGATGTACACTCTTGATATGTAGTGTGGGCAGGATCTTCAGTTCTCCACTTTTTTTATAAGTAAAGGAGCCCCAGGAAATGCTGTATCTGTGAAGCTTAGCTCTGTTTTTCAATGGAAGAGCAAAGGGTTGTATTGCAGTGGGTTCCACTGAGAAGTTAAGGTTTGGGTATTTTTCCCCTGTATTTTAGGTTAAAGTTCATTTGTGTGTTTTATTCAAAAGTCTTGCAATAAGGAGAATTGCAGAGGGAAAAAGACACAGTAAAAAAAAAAAAAAATCCATATAAGATATTGGATCTACTATACCTAAGCTCTTATGGCTATGGGTGGGATTTCATTTTATGGCTAAGTCCACATAGCAGTTGAATGCCTCTGGAAATGACAGTTCAACTTCATCCTGCCCTCTGTGTGTTCCCACCTGTTCACTGGCACTCATTACACCATACAGCGAGTGAAGTTGTTCAGAGAACTGATCTAACAGAAAATGAATGTTTTTTTCAGAAAAGGGAACAGGTTGAGAGCAATTCCTCTGTTTTAATGCAGTGTTAGCCAGCTCACTTGTGCTTATACGAGGGAAGTGACAGTAGAGTGTGGCCAGGGGTAGGGGTTGCATTGACGATGGGCCTTTGCCCTTTAGCAAGTGCTAGGCTTTACGTCTAGCCTTTAGACCTTATAAGTTGTGCAGGGTGAATGCAAAATCCTGCTCATTGAAAGCTCAGAGTCCACTATCTGGCAGCAGCTTACTTGCGTATGTTTCAATTTCCAGAGAACCCTGTGGAAAATCACCTAGAAGCTCATACTCCTTCAGGGACTTGTGTTTGTGGCATGAGGCATTTCCGCTTATTTTGTCCCAGTTTTCATTTCTGTTCATAAGTACTTGGGATTAACCTGATGGTTTAGTTATAAAATCACATAACAGGAAATAATAAGGAAGTAATATGAAGCGTAACAGGAAAGCGTTCTATATGAGCTGTTTAAAAGAAATCCTGAGTTTGTGCATCTAGTGGAATTCATTAATTGGTAGTCTTTTACTATGGAAACCAGACCTTGTACAGTATGCAAAACCAGAGAATTAAAGTACAAATATATTTTTAGCTTTTCAAGTAAGTAATTAGCGAACAGAAATTGCAATAAAGCAAGCCTTTGATTTGCTGCGTAGTTGGAAGCCAT
This sequence comes from Aptenodytes forsteri, assembly GCF_000699145.1. Lineage (NCBI taxonomy): Eukaryota > Metazoa > Chordata > Aves > Sphenisciformes > Spheniscidae > Aptenodytes > Aptenodytes forsteri. Next base: position 5,586,510 of record NW_008795490.1, read on the forward strand.
GCCTTTTCTGAGTTTGTCTTTTGAGGATATGTCATCCTTGCATTGGCCTTTCATAAAGAAACTGATTATTTGGTAAGACTCAGGCTCTTGATGTATATAGTTCGTTAGATATTTCCCATTTTCTTACTACCTTGCTTGGAAATTTCTGGCCAACAGTTGATGCAATCAGAATTTTAGAAATTGTGTTTTGTAAAACAAAGAAGTTCCTTCTCTGTATAACAAAACAAAATTTAGTTGCTCTTGTAGGATCTTCAGTAACCACATCTGTTTTGCAGACAGGTTCTTTTTGCATTATGCATTTTATATGTTCCCACTTTGACAGTGGATCATTAGAGTTAATTCATGTAGCAATAAAAATTTGGGAGGTCATGCAAGGCTGTTACTTTGACTGTTGCATATCTGCTGCATTAAACCCTTAAGACCTTTACTGGTAGGAGGGAGTTTGTGGTTGTCGTACACAATGTCATAATCAACACTGCTTGCTTAGCTTCATCTGAGCTCCTACATCCAAATCCAGCCAGTGTAAATCTGATTTCAATGGTAATGCACTACCATTTAATGGAGTCAGTGCTGCTAGGAGTTCTGTTGAACACTTGCTGGTTTGAGCAGGGGAGAAAGAGGTCTTTGCAGTCTTTCATTCTTGGTAATTGCTCATGTGTTTTGACATCAGCTTTAAAGACCAAACTGCGTCAGGTTTTCACAGGAAACTCTGAAGACTGGTTGTTGAGCTTTTGCTGTTCAGGGTAACATTAAGCTAATTTTATTTTGTACTAGGTTTGAGAGAACTTCTGACGTACTTAATTTATTAGGTTTAAGGATCATACTGTTTGTAATCTGTGTGATTTCATCATATTAATCTTCTTTGTTTATAATTTCTAAGTGCTGGTAGAGGCTGGGACACTTATGTACACAATATAATTACCATTATTCTGTATGTGTTCCCACTTAAAAATTATTTTTAATTAGAATTAAAATTAAGTGGAGTTACCCCCAAGCAATATAAAAAATACAGAAAAAAGTAAGATGTATCCAGTACCATAAAATATAGAATAAACTAGTAAAGCATTCAAGCAAGGCTAAATGCTTCATGTCTGAAACCATTCAATAAATCTGTATTTATGATTAGGGTATAATATTTTGGATTATTAAACTGAGGAGGAGGTAATATTCTGCCTATTTCTTCCCTTCCTGCTGTCACTCTGCCTTTTGTTTGTTAGCTGTTGTGTTTTCCATAGTCTTCACATGTTTGCAGCATTCCAAATTTCTCAGATTTGAAATGAAGTAAGTATTAGAAGAGTGATTTTTGTCTTGTATTTTATCAAATAAGTTTTTGAAACTGATTGACCATTCTGAAATGAGGGAGTGTATGATGTTAAAAAATAGTTCAAAACACAAAGAAGAATAATGAAATAAATCATTTTTTTAAAAGCAAATTTCAAATCCCATTGAAATTAGTCTATGGTTTCCTTAATATCTCTTGAAAATTCTAATAGGAATTTTAAAGGCTGTACAACAGAATCAGGCAGATGTAGGAAACCAATGCAGAACTTCCCTAGCTAACCTTGTTAGGCATTTCATGTAAAATTGCTTGGACTAATCTGTACTCAAATTACATCACATTTTCTGTGTGCCAACAGCATGCTTGTGAAGAATTAACCATTAATTGGTTGATGCACTGCAAGTTGTTTCTATTGTAACTTTTTTCTTGTGTGAGACCTTTCTTAAGAGTTTCTTCACCTTAACTTTAAAATAAGGTCCTCTCAAAGAGGTAGTTGTAGGATGCTGGGATTTGGGGGTGGGGGTGGAGGTGGAAACATATGAGCATCCCAAAAAATGCTGACTGAAGAACTGATACATTCAAACATTCTTTGATCTTATTTTTCTAGTCTTTAAATTAGGTATGTATTCTTTTCTGTGGCATTGTTTTCTGCTGTAGCTATGGCTATACAATGGGAAAATTTATACCATGCTTCTTACAATTCTGAGTGTATTAAAACTATGTTTTAATATCATAGGTGCAGTACCTTTTGAAGTTGTCTGTAGCAGGTTGAAGCCTGCATTATATGCGAGAATCCACCATGCAGTCTTTAAAAGTGCTTCTGTGATTCTTTTTATACCTCCTTATACTTTGCCAACACTTTTCCTAATAGCAATACGAAATGTAATGTTCTCTAGCTGAGATTCTGCTGGAAAACAAGTAAAAAGAGGCAACCCTCTAAACTCTACAACAGTGAAATTATTTCACTCTGATCATTCTCTTTGTCCCATTTATCTTCCTACAGTTTTTGTGAGGCAGCAGCCTTCAAGGTTCGTGCTGTGCTCTCATGTTTTGCCCATCCTTGCATCTTCCACTGTCTGTGTTGTGGTCTACGTGCACATCTTTGGCTGCTTTCTTTAAACTGGTAACTTGTCATTAGAAAAGTAAATTATAAGCTGGTTTTGTTCTTCTAGCCCAGAGTCTTGATTTGCCTTTGATCTATCTATATAGGTATTCTGTTGCCATTTCTAAATTGACAGAGATCAAGGTTAGAACACGGTTTCACAAGAGGCAGTGGTCTGAATGAAAACCGTACTGACAGCTGCTGAAATGGAGGTCTCCTCCCTCTGTCCCAGCTTCCCTCACCCTCTAGTTTTTGTGTGTGCTTCTGTCTCTCTTGCCTTGTGCTAATATCAGTGCTCTTTTCCAAGTGCATAGTTGATTTGTTAAAGAGGCAGAAAGAGAAGTCAACAAAATGGTGGTGTTTTCATGTGTTTTAGTAAACTAACTTGGCTCACAAAAGAACCTGACGAAGACTTGTGTTGGCGTAAGGTCAGAAGTTTGGGACCGAGTGGCTTGGAGCAATGATGCAGTGGAGTTGAAAGGAAGGGGGAGCTGAGAGGAGCCATAAATAAGAGCGGAAGGACAAAAAACAAACTCTTTGTGTTAGTTTAAGGAAAGCAGCAGTGTCTCATTCAGATGTTAACTTGTAACATGTGGAGCCAAACCCAGGGTTCACAGTGCAAGCCTTCTCTCTTAGTGTTGGACACCACCTGCACACCAATAGCTACTGGTATATTAAATAGGCAATACCTGCAGAAACATAAATTAAATTGATGATGTAGGAAAATTAACAGTAATTTTTTTCCTTATGTTACTTGGTTCTACTATACTTATATTATACTTTTCCTAGAGTACATTTTTTTTATATCTGCTGCAAAGAGTTTTATATTGGTGAAAATCTTGACATATCGTATCCTATTATCAGTCTCGCCCACCAAGCTTGTAGGGGTCGCCTTTTTTTTTTTCTTCTTCTTAATTAGTATGGTTAAGTGTGATGACTACCACATCTTTGCATAAAATCTGTACTTTTATTGTTTTCTGCCTGCCAGCTTAGCAAATATTAAACAAGATCTCCAATTTCTCACAGGTATAAAACCCTGTCTTTTTTGTGCTCTTTAGTTAGCGGCTGTATTTGTTGTTAAAGTTTTTTTGTAACTACAGGGTTAGCCTCTCTCCAAGTTAGACTCTCTCCAAATCTCCATTATCCCTGCTGGATAGATTTGTCATTTACTGTATCTCCCCATCAGTGAATAACAACAACTGTCAGTGAACTGTTCAGGAAAGCCTTCATCTTTCCAGGAAAGGCCTCAAGGAGTCTTCTTTTTCTTCCTCCCCTCTTCTAATGAAAAAGCTTGAAAGTTGTAGGACTCTCACTCTGTGTGCTCTTCAGTACAGTTACTACATGTGTTTTTCTGCTGATCTCGGTAGCCACAGGGAGCATGGTTACACAGTTAAGAGGGCTGCTGGGTGGTAAGAATTATTTTTGTTGTTCTCCTGCATCCTTCGTTCGCGGGGATGATACTTGGTAATTATCTCTCAAATGCCAGTGTGGTTTTATTTTTTTCTAGCTGTGACAGACTAGTCTTCCAGCAGATTTTATTTCCCTCCTACACTCATGCGAACTTTCACATGATGCTTCAAAAAAAGCAGCTGAGAAGCCAAGCAAAAAGCAGGGCTGATTTGTATGAAGCCCCCCTATTAATTAAATCAAAACTTCAGGTTGTATTACTGGTTGCTATATGCAAATCCAAACATTGTTCTCTGAAGAAGCTATTTCCACAGTAACAGTTTCTAGTGGGATCTATGGTCAAGCAATACTTCCTAAAAATGTGTTTTCTGGGATGGACCCAGTCAGTACTTGCTTTGTGCTATCATTGCAGATACCAATTAAGGACAATCGTTTTACTGTGTCTAAGATGTAAAATGAGGATGTCACTACTAGACATGAACTTACCAAGTGCTGATTTAAAAAGGTTTGTCACTGCTTGCTCTGCAGATGTGTGTAGGACAGAGATTTGTTCTGGAGCTCTGTCTGCTTTATCATAAGTGGTGCTGCAGACAGATGGTCCTCTGCGTGGGGAGTCCCTCTGCCTGAAAGTTCTGAAATTTGCTGTCAGGAAATACCTGCTAATATTTACTTTAAAGACTCACTGAAAATACCATCCAGAAAAGATACTTCTTGTAATATCTGAGGAAGGCTGATGCCTAAAGGGATGCAAACTCAACTGAAGCAAATTAATTAAGGAATTTGAGTGAATATTAGGAATAATCTTTTTCTGTGTACAGTATTTGACAATTCTAAAAATAGTAACACTAAAACAAATTGTTTAAAATAATATTGACTTAACATAGCAGTACAAATGCATTTCTTATATAAGCATGCAAATATAAATTATATAAATATGCAAGTGTATTTCTATAGGTGTATTGACGATTTTGAGCAAAAATCCACATTTTTAGCTTGAAGGCACTTTTAGTGGATTTTTTAATAACCCAGGAGATATTAAGATTTTTTTCCCCTTTTTTTTTTTTTTACAGACATGAGGAAAAAAATGGTCTATACAGTATCTGGTTTTTTTAAATTTAATTGACAGGAACTTGGAAAATTAATTGGGCCTTTCTAAAGGATAGATATGACTGAGCTCTCTGCAGGCCCATGTAATATTATATGGTCTGTTGGTACGCAAGTCAGACTGGATTGAATGGTCCTGCCTCGGCTTGCTGTCTGAATCTCTGTAAGGACTGGCTTCTCAGTTTGAAATACTTTCTGAATTGGTGGAGCATTAGTTGGTTATTATTGCCAAAGATGACATCTTCAGGGTCTTCTACATTATTACTGAAGTAATTCCAAGTCAAAGTTGATAAAATACAGGGTGTTATACCCTGAAAACATCTTTAGGTGAAGCAGGTTACCTTACACTTGCCCTGTGGTGAAGAGAGTGCAGGGCTTTGAGAGTGGTTTGTTTTTTTTTTTTCACTGCAGATAGACTCGGTTCAGCAAGGCAGAGATAGACATTTTCATGCTTTTTTACTATAATGAAGTCATCGCTTCTCGGCAATGCAAGACTTTCTCAGTATTTCAGCACAGGAATTTGTTCTTTCTACCAATTCCCTATGAAATAATTGTTAAAACAAAACATGTCACTGTCATGATGGCCCTTCAGTTTCTATTCTCTGAGTATCACTGAGAATTTGAGATTACTGTTTTTGCATTGGCACCTGTCTAAATTGTATTGCACCTACTGTGCTGCTATGAGATTATCTCATGGTACCTTTTGCACACATACAGCTCTTGTTTGGTCAACAGACCATCACAGCTGCAATTTCTTTGGTATGTGTAATGAATAATGCAATAGAAGAATTATAGCACTGTGCTATATTTAGTGATCATTAATGTACATGTTCCCTCTAATCCTTTTAAAAATACGTTCTTGCAGCCTATTTGTACCCTTGTCTGAGCATATTACAGTAGTTTTGATTTCAGTAATCCTTTGTGGCAAGAAATAAATTGAGCAGTAGGATGTTTGTGGCATGAAAGCTTCTGACTGACTTCTCTGACATGAAGGCAGCAAGGCTTGTATCTACCAGCTGTCTTGCTGCTGCTTCCTTTAGTTAGCACTGATTTCATAAATCTGGGTCTTTGACACAGATTTTCTGAAAGTGTGCATTTGAAGTACATTTCCTAGTATTTAAACAGTCTATTCATTATGTGAAACTACATTATCTCTTGCCCCTCGCCTTTTTTTTTTATACCCAGTTGTCTTTTTAATCTTTCATAACTTGTTACACCTGTAATATTACATTCATGTAGGGCGAAAGATGAATTCTACTCATAGTGATGGTATGATGAGCCATGTAATGCGTTTGGACTCACTGCATCTGTGAAACCCACGGCGTTCGATGAAACGGCCAAGTACATTTAACAGGATTATGCAGGGAGATAAATGCTTGGTACATGGTAGCTGGTATGAAAAATGTTTCCATTCTCTCCCCATCCTGTCAGCAGAAGTGATGGACAGTGAAGCTGACATTGTCATCACTTGCTCAACATTCCAGTGAGGTTAACTGACTTGCAAAAGCTCACGTGTCTGAATCATCATTTAAGGCAGTCGGCAGAAACAGGGAAGACAATGTTAATTAAACTTGATTGGTATCCGGAAGCTTTAGATGAAGCCCTAAGGCCTAGAACTTGGGTTTTGGCTTATGTTGTTTTTAGGCGTATTTTATGACTTCTCACGCAGACATCAGAAATGCATGAAGCCATCTCTGAGTTTTGCCCACCTCTACTTAATATAAGAGTTATGAAGAGTGTCTTCATCCTGTGTGTTTTCCAAGATGATCCTGCAGTGCTTATTGTATGATTCAGATTAACAGGAGTGGTATACTATGCAACGTCTAAGTGTTCATATCCCTTCTTTTTGCACAACTGTAAAGAGATACTTATATTTGTGTGTTATTTAGATTCCAATGCTTCTGTCCATTTTGATTTTATTACATGTGAAGCATAGAGGAAAATTTGCGAAAACTGTGATCCAATCTTAAGCCCTGTATGTATATTGTAAATCTGGTAACCACAGAGCCTTTTTTTTGTGCTGGTAAAGGGCTGTTGATGTTGCCCTAGACCCCCCTGGATTATTTGTTTCCAGGTGTGTTGCACTGTCATTTGCACTCGTCTTACTTTGTAAATGAGTAAACAAGCTTACCAAGTTACAAGACATGGATTAAGAAAGAATCAGTAGTGGTGTTATAATATTGATACATACCAAGGCTGTTAAAGGAATGTGTCACAGGTGTAAGTTCTTGAGCACCATCTTTGTGATGGACGATAAATTCATTTTATAGAATTAATTACATCTTTCAGTGTGGTTTATTTAATCATGTTATATGCTTTGCTTTTCATTGCTGAACATCTTCAGGTTATTTCCCCTTCCTCCTCCCCCTCCCCAATTTACTTTATATAATTGGGCAGTAGATGAACAAATATGTGAGCCTATAATATCCTGTAATAAAAATATTTTCTTATGTAAATTAGTATTGCATATTAGTCAGGTTATTATTATGCTATTTAAACCTTTATTATATTAAACAGATTATGAGAAATTTCAGAAGTGTCATGAACACATAAACAGAAATTTCAGCTTCAATAAACATTCCAAGACAAGTAATGTATCAATAGAAGAAAGTGAATTCTTCATATGCATTTGTAATGGTAAACAGTTTTTGAGAGCAAGTTGCACTGTGTTATTGACTATGTTTAATCTTCTTTCTTTTTCCAGTTGTCCGTATTTGTCAGAGAAGATTACACCTGCTATACCTGCAATTGGTGGGATTCTTTTCTTTTTCGTGATGGGGACCCTGCTGCGTACTAGTTTCAGTGATCCTGGTGTCCTCCCACGTGCAACACCAGATGAAGCAGCAGATCTAGAGAGACAAATAGGTAACACTGAAGGTCTGTTGTCTCTTCGCTTTCCTCCCAAGGGTGCATGTACTGTGTGAAGGCAGTGTGCTGCTCTGCTCATGGGAGGAGTTACTCCTATCTTGCCACAGTAATTGTTCTGGAGTTGTAATGTCTGATGACATTGCAGTGATTCCTGTGGAAAGATGGTTGATCAGTTCTTCACCGAGAAAGATAGTAAACAAAATCCTGGCCCTGGAGTGTGATAGTTATTACTGTAAATACTTTTCAGCAAGTATGGTTCAAGTCTCTCTGTGGTGCACAAGAGAATACTTTCTAAAGTGTTTTTGGCAAGAAAGCTGATAATGCAAAGGTTCTACAATTGTGCATCTTTTAAAGTAATGTACCCTCAGAGTTTAACTGAATTTAATTACGTTATTATTTATGTTGTGAAAGAGTGAGATAAGTGTGTTAATGTACAGTCTCATAAGTTGATGCAGTCTTGGGAAGGTTTTTTTTTCAGTAACAGTAATAAAATGTTACTATTTTTTATCTGTGTAAAGCCAGCACAATTAAAGGAGAGTCAATTAGATTTTAATCAGCCTCATTTATCAAGAGAATTGTTAACTAAATTCTAATTGTGGAATTTCTACAGCTACAAATATGCTGAATAGCTAAAATGTGCTACCTGGGTAAGAAAACACAGGATGAGTTTGCAGAGCTGCTTCATAAACAGTGAATTTGTTTGCTTATTTTTAGTAAGCTACTAAAGCTTACTAAAGGCTACTATATCAGCTTTGATACGACAGTCAATGGAAATCCCATGTTCTGAAGCAATTTCAGAGGAACAGTCATTCATATAATTGAAAAGACAGATAACAGGTTTATGTAAGCACACGAGAAATACCTGCAGGGTTCTTGATGTTTAGTACTGTAGTACAGTCTTAGGCTTTGTTTACTGTGACAAATATTTTAATGCAGTAGAAGCAAATGAGTGCACTAAAGCTGTTGTGGCAGACACTTCTGCATCTATACAGTGTGAATTTGAGGGGTTTACTTCAGACTAGGTTTTGTCTGGTTCTCTCATAGTCTGTATGTCCTCCACAAAGCATTGGTGAGAATGTCTTGAGGGGCAAAGTCATTGGTTTAGACTCTTACACCATGTTATGGGGTTGAGTTCATTTGATGTACACATAGAGCAGAAGTTCTGGTTTAGTTTCCTCAGAAGGCAAATGTAGTTTGTACTCTCCGAAATCATACTGTGAACCATGCCTGTAAGTGGGAATGACAGGAGAATTCATGTCAAAATAGCAAAACGTTAACAACAATATGGCATTCGTTTCCTCTTACTTAGCTGTTAAGAGATAGTAAGCACATCATGAAGTTATATCTTCTGCTTAAGAGATCTGTTGGACAAAGAAATATCGTTAAGGTAAACCAAAAAATATATCGACTTATATTCACTATTTAGGCCTTTATGAGTCTTTAGCAGAGGAAAGGTAACAAGTTTGTTTTTAAATACGTACATGCTTTAGTGGTTGTTTGAATCTAATGATTTCATTGTGATTAAAAAAATCTTGTCCAAAGGGCTCAGTTTCAGAAAACTGCTGTTGGAGGAAGAAGAATGGTTTTATTTTCTGGACACGTGCACATTATCTTTGGTATGGATTATTTTAAGAAGCAGCAGGATTTCAAAATACAGTGATGAGTTCATTGATCATCACTACAGTGAGATAATTTTCTTTCACCAGATTTGGAAGGTCCTGACCATAGCTGTTATACTATGTTATGTGTTAAAATAAAAAGGTGTCTGTGTAATAAACAGCATTTTGTGTATTTCAAAGTGTTTGGATTTGAGTTCTGAAGTGGAATCAGTGCATTTGCAGCATGCTATGTGCAGCAGCTAATTGTACTTACTCTGTATGCTCTTTGTGCAGGTTTGAGGCTTTTGGAACTGTATGATCATGTAACACGTTCATTGAACTTTGTGGGGAGGAAATCTTTTCCCATGGGTGTGTGAAGTCTGAGATACGTAGTTCACCAAATTTTATAGACCTGGTATAGATTTCTAAAAACAGTGTATTCTGCTGGCATTCACATTCCAGGAAGAAAACCTATATTGCTTTTATACATTGTTTGGACTAATTGTGCAGAGCCAGGAGCCAGCTGTCATTGTCATGACAGGAAGAAGGTTACATTTAGCCAGTCAGGACTTAGCTTTGGGCAAGGACGATACTGTACATAGTATACAGGGAAGACAACTGTTAGATCCTAGATGACCCAGATAGCTCAATCGCAGATGGATGAATTTAAATTCATATAAATTTTTTCTGTTTGCTTATTTTCCAATATGGCACTCTGGATTATTTAAAAAGAAAATCTTCAGTCAACCTGCCCTTACATGCCATAAAGAAATTAAATCAGAAATGGAGGAGCATTGTGAAGCTATATTCTCAGTACGCTCCAAAAAAACCATTAAAAACGGATATGGAATGTGTTTACACTGAGGAACTGTAGTTCTCTTCAAACACAATAATTTCAGTCCTTGCTTGTGTAATAGAAGAATTCCTAATATTAACAGAATCCAGATATGTGGAAAACAGATGCCAAAGTTCAAATTTGTGTTGTTTGGAAAACTTAACATATTTCTTAGGAAGACTGATCTTAGAGCTTATTTTTTAGCTTTTGCCAGTGCTGTCACTGCAAACATTTTTCAGAATCAAATACTGAGTATGTAATGTGCTGCGTAGAAGTGTGTAAGTTGCAATAATGGGTAATGGTATTATTTTTATAGATGGGAAGGAAAGGATGGAGAGTGGAGGGGAGGAAATAATCTCAGAACTCTTTGGGGAAATGTGGGAAAAATTATAATTTCCTCCTCCTTTCTCTTTTTTTGCTCCCACCTCTTCTCAAAAAAAGTTATTCTCTCTCTAGGAATAACTTGTGGGAGGAGGATGGAATTCAGGCAGGTATATTCCTTAGTGTTGCCAAAAAGGAGTGCCCCTTTACATCATAAAATTGTGTTATAATTTTTAGATAAACAATTGTTTAAAATTTAGAGTTTTCCAGAAGGACTCATTTTGAAATAGAGCTTCCTGTGTAACTGTTCTATTACTGCTGTAATTACCATGATGGCTCACGAGTATTCTGTGTTTTTTAAAATGGTGTTTTCCTTCAGTTTTATTAATGCAGTATTTGGGGAGCAGTGGACATTCTTTGCCTATTCAGTACTGGAGTTCCCAGTAAAATGTCTTACGATTGGAGGGTAAATTTATTAATTAGATATTTGAAATAATGGGAATATTTTTCTAATTTAATCACCTTTCATAAGACTTACTTGAAGAACTTAAATTTCTGTTGAACCTTTACACTTCATAAGTTTGCCACCATGACCTCTCCCAGATGTTTCACTCCAGCAATCCTAGCCCTCCTATTTTTTTTCTCTTCTTGTGGTGAAGCACAAGTAGTCTTAATTTGCCAGTCATCATCCTGGTCTCTGCTGTCCTAATGATGAGTAACAGAATCTAAGCCGCTTCCAAAGAATAAAAGTAGACGTTTATCATACCTGATATGAGTTACTTAAGACATTTAATAAAGGAAGCAGTGTTGCTGTCTAAATAAAATAAAACATGAACGATACTTTTAAAAGTTTAAATTAAGAAAAAAAAGTTGTATGTTTCCGTTAAATTTCACCTTTATCAAATTTGGCATTTAAAGGTAATCTAAAAATGAAAGCTTAACACTTGTTAGATGAATACCAAACTTGTTTTTAAATTATCACCTATTTCTACTGAACAAGACACATACCATCTTACTTATATGCATACAACCAACCCATTTGTGTTAGCTGGCCTTTTACCTTCTCAGAAAAGCAGCATTGTGTGGGACACGGCTGTACCTAATCAGAAGAGGTTCTGATTAGGAAAAGGCTGGAGCAGCGCAGGAGGACACTGTATGGAAGTCTGCACTCATCAAGCATATTTAAACCAGAACTAGGAGAAGGGAAGAGCCTGTTGACCAAACATCTTTCTTTCACTTTTTATATTAACAAATTTCTTTAAACCCATTTTTGGCTAAGGATAGGATTTCAAAGTTGGTTAGAAGCAAGATTTGCAGACAAATCGTTGGGCTTCTTATCACTGATGTTCTGTTTTGTTTCTATTTCTCTGTAATGGGACAAGTATTGATGATTGAGAGAATAATTTATTCCTACTATAATGTGAGATCATTGTAAGGAAAAGCTGGAGCATAACTGTATATGAAGAAAAAAGTATTTGAAGGAAGTTATCTTAACTCTGGTTAAAGTAAGGATATACTTGTTTCTTCCCTTACTGAGAACAGTTTGCTGAGTAAAAACAAATGGTCATCAGTTTAGAAGAGAGAGACAGGTATGTTGTTTTGAATTGTGCCACTTATACTGGTGGCTGATAGTTCAGCTATAGAAAAGTCATAGTCCTAATTCCTTAAACTGTTTGAAAATTAATGAAATAAAATCTTCCCAAACAGTGAGGAGGTTTTCACACCTGCATTTGAGAAAGGAACAGAGAGGAGAATAAGATGCTGAAAAGAATAGTAGTATCCATCTAGGTACTGTCCTACGTTCCCTGTCATCTCTGTAGGTACTTTTCCATTTCTGTGTCTGTTTCTTTGAATTTCTTGAGTCCCTTAAGCAGAAAATGAAATTAAAATCCATTAATGAAGCTGCTACTGAAATTTACTTGCTGATTATCTACTAGTAATAATGATGGTGCAGTTGGGGAAAAAAATGTCAGAACAAAAACTTGTATAACCTATTATTTTTATGTAAAACAGATGGGCTTTCTAATGGAAATTTACCTTTTTAGTAATTATGTGTAAAGATGATAACGATGACTGTCTGCTAAATGAGATTGCAAGTGAGTTGTTGAAGAGTAGATATTAGGATTTAGTTATCTTGCTATGACAGATATTTTTCACCACTATATCCAGCTACTTGGTGAAATCTTAAGCGTTCTGTAAATCATGTTTTAAATATGATTTTATTAAAGGATTTTCCCCAATTTAACCACAGCAAATTAATTCCTTAGTTTTTAAATCCAGTACCCATTTATGCAATATTTAATTGTATCTATGGTTTTGAAATGGACGTGGTGTAATAGTAACTTTAGAGTTTTTATGATGTGTAGTTTAATTCTCTATTCTTATAGAATAGCAGACGTATAAACAGGCTATAAATATTAACTGAGTCTGTTCTTGGCTCTGTTTGAAGGGTGAGGTATTTTGAATGCTTGCTAATTGGCATAGAAAGTGGCTTAGATGCGTTATTTTCCATAATCCAGTGGTTATAAAGGAAAAAAAAAATCAAAAGGAGCCATAAGTTGTTCTTTCAGTAATGAAAACCTAGACAGGTAAGGCAGAAGGCAGCACACTATAGCAATGCACTTGTTATTAGGGCCTTTACACAGAAACAAGTTACCACAGTTTGTTCCAAAAAGTTCTTTGGGTTTTGGTTCCTGTTTCTGGAGCATCCTGTGCTTTCTGGTGTTTAGAGTCCACTCTGGGTCTCTTTTCTGCCTTTTATTTGTATTGCGTCTGTTAGGTACATACACCCTGCGTTCTGCCCTGTCTTTCCTATACTTCTGTTCAGCCCTGCCTCCATGGCTCTCATCTGGATCCCACTTGGTTGCATCTTTTGTTGCCTGTCATTCCTTCCTCTTTTTCTGATCCTTCCTTGCACTTGGCTTTTTACTCACCTTGTGTTTCTGTGATGGGATTTCCTCAAAGCTTTTCCTTTCTCTGGGTTGGGCAGGTGCCTCCTCTTTCTTGTGGACATGGTAGGAGGGAGACCCAGGATCCTTGCCCTGAGTGCTTGAAGGCAGCAGTCTGCAATACACCCAGTTCTGCTGGAACATGACAACCTTAGTTTCTCTGGAGTGATGGAGGGTTCATAATCTGTTCATAAACGGAGTTAATGTGCTCTGCAGTAAAGAAATCTGGAAGTTAACTTTATAGCTCTTAACAAGCTGCTGCTGAGGATATCTGAACTGTGACCTCTGCATGCTAAGCTCAAAGGCTACAGCATGTGCTAGGTTTCAGCTCCTTTCTTCAAATTCTCTAATATGATAGAGGTATTAAAATGTTTGCTTTTCATCCAAGTTTCAGAAGTGGTTGAATAATCTTGCTTAGGCA
>NW_008795490.1:5600412-5635917 GCF_000699145.1 Aptenodytes forsteri
TTAGGCATCTAAACCTCAGAAATAAGGTATATAGCTTAGGATACAAAAACTCGCCAAGTCTTTTTTTAAGCATAAAAATATGGAAAAATATAATGAAGCATTCGTTTGGCACCTTTTCCTAATCAGTGTTACGGTCTAGTTTCATTTATTTCTTTCAAGGAATCCTTTACCTAGAATAAGGTACCAGCTTTAGTCCAAAATACAGGCACAGGCTCCTGTTCAAGGAATTGCTTATTTATTTACCTTGTGTTCAAAGAAACATTGATCTATGTCAGGAAAGAAATTATTTTAAATAAGCAGCTGACAATAATAATTTTTTTCCTTAAAGAAAGAGTCTGTCAGATACAGAGTTTTGGCTAAATGCAAAATGAAAAATACAAATTGGATACTGAAAAAAGACAAAGATTGTATTAAAAAGTTGATTAGGAGAGTCAAAATGTTTCCATGTGTGACTGTTTCAGAACTTGTGTTTACAAACTTTTTTTACAAATGGTAGCACAAGACTTGCTTCATAGGTTCAGACTGCTGAGCTGATCAAAGCCACTGTCCTTTCTTCAGCAGTAGCAAAACTAGTAGTCTTCCTAAAAGGGCAAATGGAGTCTTGAAGTGAGGAACTACATTGCCAGCAAATGTGGAGTTTGGGGCTCAAGTTCCCAAACATGAGGGCTTATGGCAAGTCTGATGGAGAGGAACAAGCTAGGTAGCTATAACAACTCCTTCTGCCCTAAAAGTGTGATTCTGGAATCAACAATGGAAATGGAGAGAGACATCTTTGTACTGTTAAAATATTTTTTTTTAATGTGCCCTAAAAAGATGTATCCTAGTGGACTGTCATCTGTGCAGCAGGAAAAGCTGGATGGCTCCTGCAGTTCAAAAGAAAACTTCTACATGCTCCAAAACTATCATTCTGGTTTGATTGCCTTGGAACTTGCAGTGCCTTTGAACTGGAGGTGCCTTCTAAAGATGGGGTGCAAGGTTAACAGTAATATACTTCTACACAAGAGATTCTTCAGATAAATCACCTAAAAATAATGCCTTTACCAAATTGTTTCCTTTCTAAAACTTGTGCATGTAACATGTCCAGTCTGTGGCTTTTACTCTACTCATGTTGTTCTTAGATACTTGAGACTTACTCTGCCCTACCTGTCTCTTTGGGAAGCAGCCTCACAGAAATTATTGCAGATGCAGTGAGAAACTGTTATGTCCCGAGGGGAGGAATTCTGATTTAAGAATGCTATTTTGAAGTTCTTTTAAAGCTTATTAAACTATTTTTGTATGTCAGAAAGCATAGAATAGGACGAGCTAATTAAGGAGAACAGTTCTCAAGACCTTCTAAAGAAACTGCCAGTACTCCATTCATTCAAGTGACTTTTTGGAAACAGAGTGGTCATGCTGACAGCGTGATATGTTTCCACCTAGGCCATCACCTTTTTCCAGGTGAAGGTGGAAGACTAACAGAGCTGTGACGCTGCTGTTTCCGCCACCAGGGTACAGGAAAGCAGTTGTTTCTTGAGGATTTGGCGAGGTGGTAGTAGCCCAGCCATCTGTGTTCATATCAAAACAAAAAATGAAAGGAATTGGAAAAAAAAAAAAAAAAAAGTCCACAAAGCTAAAGGGACCTCTATTATTGAAAAATACTATATTAAATGTACATCATCAAGTTATCCTCATACAGAGGAAGGTTGGGAAGTGTAGTAAGAGAGGCCATTGTGTCTGTACTTGTAGTTTTATGAAGATTGCAGTCAAAAAGATACTTGTATCAGAAGTGGAGACAGTTTCTAAAGGTGAGTATAAAGAGGTGGAACAAGCATATAGGGAAAGTGTCGGAAAGGCAAAAGGGGAATAAAGTCAGTTAAAACCAGCAAGGAACAGTAGAAGATAACAGGACAGGTTCTGTTAGAGGCCAGAGGAAGAAAGAGAAGCTGAAGGCATGCTGTGTAGTTGGGAAATGAGAAATAACAGAGGGCAACCTGAAGGATTCAACACTCAGCTTTGATCTCGGAAGAGAACTTGCACACTTCTTGCCAGCTGATAGGAAGTGCAGGTCAGAAGAGGGAAAGTAGTAGCAGTAGTTAAAAAGAAAAATCTGTCAATCTACTATACTGTATCTATATCTATCTAATATTCTACTCTAATAGAAATCTGTCTATTCTATCGCTAGAAACTACTCTCTGTCTGGAAAGACATGGAGCAAACTGCTAAATGATCAAATTGGAAGAATTGGGGCTGGTAGGGGCTGGGGTTTATGGCCATTTAGGACTTAAAACAAGCAACAAAGTATTTCACGAGCAAATCAAGTGTAACCAAGCTGATGTCCTTCCTTGAAAGAGTAACTGTCTTGGTGGAAAGGAAGAAGCAGATGTGCTAAATTTTGACTGTAATAGAGCTCTTGATACTGTCCTGCGTAGGATTCTTTCTATACAAATTTTGGAAATAAAGTCTAGATGAAATTACCACAAAGTCAATGAGCAACTTTCTGGAAAGACACTCAACTGGCAAACAGTAAGTGATCAAGTAGGATCTTGCAGAAACTGATTGTGGGCTCAAGAAAAAGGGAATATGCTTAACTCTGAAGTTGATGCTGAGTTGGGGGAATTTGCAAGCACTTGGCTCAATTTTTTTTTTTAATTTTTTTTTTATATACTCTAAATAATTGTAGCAAATTTAGGGAACAAATACAAAATGCATGATTAAAAATGGAAATCAAATACTAACAAAAAGGGGGCTCAGCAGTGAATGGTACAGTAAAAGGGGACTTGAGTATTATCCACAAACAGCATCGTGATATCATGACAAAAAGCGGAAATTCTTTTTGGGATGCATTAGAAAAAGAGTCATTACATAAACCAGGAGAAGTGACATTCTGCAATACCTAGTGATAATGAGTGTCAGTTCACTGTCCAGTTTTTGACACCACGAGTGTGTCATGGTTTAACCCCAGCCAGCAACTAAGCTCCACACAGCCGCTCGCTCACTCCCCGCCGGTGTGATGGGGGAGAGAACTGGAAGAGTAAAAGTGAGAAAACTTGTGGGTTGAGATAAAGACAGTTTAATAAGTAAAGCAAAAGCCGCACACGCAAGCAAAGCAAAACAAGAAATTCATTCATTGCTTCCCATCGGCAGGCAGGTGTTCAGCCGTCTCCAGGAAAGCAGGGCTCCATCACGTGTAACGGTTACTTGGGAAGACAAACACCATCACGGCGAACATCCCTCCCTTTCTTCTTCTTCCCCCAGCTTTATATGCTGAGCATGACATCATATGGTGTGGAATATCCCTTTGGTCAGTTGGGGTCAGCTGTCCCGGCTGTGTCCCCTCCCAGCTTCTTGTGCACCCCCAGCCTACTCGCTGGTGGGGTGGGGTGAGAAGCAGAAAAGGCCTTGACTCTGTGTAAGCACTGCTCAGCAGTAACTGAAACATCCCTGTGTTATCAGCACTGTTTTCGGCACAAATCCAAAATGGATTTGTGAAGAAAATTAACTCTACCCCAGCCAAAACCAGCACAGTGTGGAAACTCAAGAGGAAGGCAGCAAAACAGAGAAGTCTAGAAAACATGACCTATAAGAAATATATGTGTTTGGCCTAAGAGAGGGAAGGAGGAGCATAGGTCTTAAAATACTCTAGTATTTTTTCATATAAGGTAATAGAACAAAAGCAACTAGATGCAGGAGGCTTATATAATGCAAAATCACTGAAGATGATGTAGGGTTATTTGCTATAAAAGTGCTATAATCTCAGTCAAATGCAACAGGACCTCTTTTTTTTTTTTTTTTCTTCCCTCCCCTAAATGGGAAATTAGACTTGTTGATGTAGTATTTTTACCTCGATTATAACTTTCATGAAAATTGAAAAGTCATTTTTTCCAGGGCAGCTCCAATGGTAGTTGCATCCTTTTCATGGTGCATATAAGCATGTTTTTTGTGATCACACAAAATACTATATTGAGAGAGGCTGGTGTTTCTATGGGAATATGAAAACTAAGAGCAGCCTTATTTTGTAACCTCTTTGCAGTTATGATATGTCTCTTGTAGTTAGTTTAGTGTGAAGTCACCTCAGGTGTAAAAATGTTTATAGGATAATAAACTTCTAAATATGAGGGCTTAAAAGGATAACCAAATCCAGCAGAATGGGTTTCACAGATGGGAAAGTGTTTGTCCATTTGATGCATACAAGATTAACAATTATTCCACAATATTGGTATTTTTTGCATTGTATAGGTGATGCAGATAAATAAAAAGATGATCATGGTAATGTATCCTTCCAGCCTTAAAAAGACCCATCTACAGCAAGGAAATGCTTGGGATTTTACTTCATGTATATCTTCCTAATTTATTCTGTACAACGAGGTCAGGCCAGTTCACAGTTTCTGCTTGCTTTCTTTTGCCTTTTCTAAAGCCCTGAACGCAGTGTATTAGCCACACCAGCACACCATCTCTGGAAGTTGTTTTTGTTTCGGCTCTCTAATTGTCATTGATGCTCAAGATCACATTTGAGACTTCTCCACAGTTCCATGCCTGTCTTTCATTTGTTTTGAAATGCAGAATTCAATTTCCTTAGAGCCTTATAAAATTAAATCTATGCCACAGCATAGGCATTTCATAGAATTGACAATAGCCTGAACAAATACATACTGCTTGTGGGTACAACGTGGGTATGTTTTGCTTTCTCTCCAAAGGTGGGATACCAGCTTGATAGGCTAATAGTCATACCTGATATTGCATGCTTTAAACAACATTCTTAAAATAAATTTAGTGAAATTACTTTGTGCATCAGGTAAGTCTTTCAGAAAGCTCTTACTCTCTGTGTTTCTTTCCCGCAGCAGATCACTAAAGATTACATTTCTTTCTGGGAGTGAGAATACCTTTCACATAAAGTTTTAGACTTCAAGACGATGATGCAATTCTACTCTTAAGAAAATAATACATAGGTTTTTCTGAAATTGAGGCAGTAAGTCTTTTATCTAAAGTCAGGAATGATATTTGGTTGGTATCTCTTGTTGGCTATCAGATGAAGAATTATGTGAAGAATGCAGTTAACAGCTGCTGGTTTCAGTCTAAGCCAGGTTCCCAGTATTGCTTGTCCCCGAGATTACCGTCTGGAAACAAGAAAATGTTATTTGATTAAGTTCTTTTCCCTAAAAAAAACCCAAAAAACCTCTTTCTTCTTGTAGCCCACTGTTGTTAAGCATGTAGCTTAGATTTAAGTGGTTAAATACAGAGGAAGACATTTCTTAGAGGGGGTTTGCATTTTTGCAGGGTTTTTTTTTTGTTTGTTTGGATTTTTTGTTCTTCAGATGTTATAGGTCATACATAAAGATTTTTTTCATTGCATTATCTATTTTTCTTAGCAAGAAACATTACAACTACTTCAAGTTACTAACTTTTCTGATGATATTGTTTGAAGATTAAAATTGTGACCCTTTAAAGTTGACGGCAAGCCTTGCATAACATGGTTGTTAAGTTTGTGTAGACACAACACGGAGAGACCTTCTAGAAACCATTTGTCCTAGGATCTTAGGGAAATTGACCAAAAAAGCGAATGCTTGATTGAGCGGGAGAATCCTGGTGATATGTATACAAAATTCCAGCCCCTCTGTCTGATCTAAACAGCACCTCCCATTTGTTTCAAGCATAATAATTTGAGAGATCTAAGTGGAGTTTGCTGTCACATTAGAAGGTTGCTAGACTGTGTTGTATCTCCATTAAATACTTGGAGTGACTTCCTTGCAGCAGTTTAAGTACCTTGGTCCTGCAAGGATATGAATTGTGTTTGGGGTTTTTGTAATAGGGTAATAAAAATGCTGGAGCCCCATCTAGTGCATGAACATTTAACACTGCTAGAGAAGTTATAAAATGTGTCAGAGCAGAGAGGATGAAAGGCAATCCCATTAGTGAGAAAATTTTAACCTTTTTGTAAAATAACTTGCATTACTACATCAGTAACGGATTAGAAGAGAAAAATGTAAAAAGTAGTGGTCAAATGGAGGTTTATTTGGGGAAGGCGATTCTGTAAAGGTTAATCTTATTATGCCTTAAAGGGACTGCATATATTAAAAGATATAAAGATATTAAAAGATTTAACTGTGTTAGAACCCAAGTTTGAGCAGTCCAGTTGAAGTCTGAAAAACCACTGTGAGACCACAGTTGTTGTGGTTAGATCTAGGTTAGATAAATCTGATTAAATCCAAGCACATTTGACCTTGCCCTGTTGCTTGTTTCGAGAAAAAAATTGTTAATAAACAGAAAGTCTGGGACTTCCGGGTTTGATTATGCAATTTAGGATTGTGGGTAAAATCCTGACTCCATGGAAAGTCAGCAAGACTGTTTTCATTAATTTCATTTGCATCAGCTTTCACCCTTGGATTTTGAGATTAATTTTCCTCAGAGAGCTAGGATTTGCTGTCCCTTTGAACTTGAACTTCCCTGCAAAGGTTTGGAAGGAAATCCTCTTAGAAAACCAGCATTGTAAGTAAAATGGGCTGGCCAGTAGTCTCCCTTCTCCACCAGAGAAGAGGGAAGTTGCCTTTGAGATTCTGCCAGAGCCCATTTTAAAATAAAATAGATACAGTGCGCTTTTTGAACTTCTTGAAAGGTGGGGAAATACTGGTTTTAGTCAATGTGCATTTTTTAATGTGTAAATGTTTCATTAGAAAAAAGCGTTTTTCTTCTAAACAATTCACCTTGACTGGTTTAAGTCATTTTCTTTCAATGATTGTGTACAAATTCAGGAATAATAAGATTTTGTAAAAGAAGAAAATCTGAAATATTAGTGTTGTTTTAGGAAATTCAATGCATCAGCATTTCTAGCAGTATAAGAAAGCTACACCTATATAAAATTCAGGCTTCATTAGTATTTTTGACAATTATGCACCTAAATTTGTGTGTGAGTATCAAATGGAAATCATTGGTTTATTAATGAACATGTTATGCATGCACATGTTAAATGCATTATTGGACAAAAAGCTAATTAGGGCTAATGACCTGCATCTTTGTTCAGTTTCAGTCTATCTTGACCAGACTATGGTCAGAAATGGGCATAACACTCTGTTATGTAAGGCCCATGGATTTATAGAAGGACTAAGAATATTACAAGCCTGCTAGTGATGATGTCACCGAAAGTACAGTGTATTAAAATATATTTCTCTTTTTCAGTGATAGTAACTAAAATCAGCTGTAGGGGATTTTTAATAACAAAAACTTACTATGGCATTTTTCTCCCCTAAAAAGTAGTCTTGCGTAGATCTGTACTAGTACTACAAGTTATGTATTTCAGCATTTCATGCAGCCTATGATGACTTGTTCTACAGAAAAGAAGTTTTCATTGTAAATATGGAAGCTTTTTAAATGTAATCTCTGAATTATAAGAAATTCCTCCCAGTTTTATGGATTTAGGAATCATCCATGTCTCTGTAAAGCTTTAAATAGTATAAGCACAGTTGTGCTATGCCCTAAAAGAACATCTTTTCAGCTTAGTTCTGAATTAGAATGCAAAAATCAAAAATTACTTAAACTGGTGTGTCATGAGGACAAGTAAACTGTTATGCAAGCAAATAAAAAAAAGTTTTTTACTTTTTTTAACCTGAAGAAATTAAATTATTTCTATTGACCTCATCAAATTCTTGTATCTGCTAGAGTGCTTTAAAATCACAATCATTTAGTTAATGAGTTTCTTTTAAATTACATAACTGTAAAAACAAAAAAAATAGGAAACTTGAGATAATGTCCACATTGCACATTAAACAACTTTCATTGTCTAGTTATGCTTCAGCATGTAAATACACTAATAGCTTGTAATGCAGTACTTATTTAATAAAAAATACTGTGTCAAGTAGTATTGGCCTTGAGGTCAAAATCAGTATTCTTGATTGTTATGGGAGCCACACAGTAATCCCTACCTCCACGTGCAGATCATAGGACCTGGCTCAGCATCCCAAGAACATTGCAGGGGTTGGTTTAGATCCAACGTGAGCAAATGTCTGTACCTCATCAGGGTCTAGTAGGCTGCTTCTAAGCTGCTGTTTCTTCAGTATTCACTACTTCGTTCTCATAAGGGATGCTTAGGAGCTTCACACCCTGACTCCATCATTCTCAGCTATTACTCCCCTCCTTCCACCTTCTTCTCCAAGAGAGTTTTCTGAAGTCTGTTTGTTTCAATGGTCAAGTTTACAGTGGTGTCCCACCAATACTTTTATTGATGCATGCGTGTGAGCATGTTGCAGATGGGAACTTCTTAAGCTAGATTTGCTGCCAAATCTAGCATATTGTATAATTACACCTTTGCTAGCACAGCTCTGCTGTCACTAATTTGAATACCTTGCTAGGTAGGAGGCTTTCTAGTCGCCCTCTTGGAAAATGTGTAGTTTGTAGGGTGTGTAAATATGTCTGCAGACCTGGCAGAAATTGTAATTGTGGGTGACGTTTCTAACAATCTGAGCTGAAATAGAAGTCATGGATCTTTTAGTAACCTGTCATCCAGCCCCATGCTTGTCCAACATGAAAGTGAGGGGGACAACTTAAAACACAGTTGTGCAGGTGACTGTGACTTCAAAATGTAGTTTCATTCATACATTGGAAAATAACTTATTTTACTTTCCTATTGTTCTTCTGTTCTGCCTGTCCAAGAGTAATAATTTAGGTTTTTTTCACTTCTGTGGTTTGATTTGATTGTGCTTACACAGGAACAGATAAACTGAGAAAAAGGTACCACTTTTACATGTTCAACTTTCAGAGTATAGCTCAGCTTGGGAGCATTTAAAGGACAAAATTGAACTTTAATGATTTAGCCTAATCAGTCCTTTAGTTGCTGGAAAAATGAATGCTGATGTCCTAAAATAAAACAAAAGCAAGCAAACAAAACCCAAACCCCCACCACTTGTACCAAATGAGGTAGTTGGAAACTATTTTTATGCAACAAACAAACTTCAAGATGTGTAAAAGTAACACTGGGAGTTAGATTTTCAAACTTTGAAACAGCAAGAGCTGTGAAATACTATTTTGAATGCGCTCCATTGTATCACAGCACTTCAGAGACCTCAAATTGATGATTGATCTTATTTCTACCGTATGCCAAGCTCTAATGACAGAGCTGCTTAAGTAAATGTGCAGATTCTATATTAGATTGTAGAATTGCTGCAGCACTTGTAGAGAGACTATTTGTTATTACAGGAATTCTAAAAAAGTCAGGAAAACCCAAAAGATAACTCGTCCAGGTTTTACCATCCTGCACCAGTAGTCGTAGTTGTCTTTAATGTATTCTCTCTGACCTATTAGGGAATATGAGAGTGTAAGAGTTTTGGGATCAAGGTAGCTGTTAGCATTTGAGAATTGGGTTTGGGTGTATTTTTTTAATTCAGATTGATTGGCTATGAATGCTATTTGTAATTAATTATCTTTTGCTACGTGTTATTTTAGGGGAATGAGAAGGGAAAAAAGTTGTTTAAGTGTGTTAATATAAATTTGAAACTTGCTATAAGCTGCCATCAGGGATAGTTCTGTGCATACACCATAGCTCATGTGAAAAATTTAATACGGTGTATTTCCATGTTTAGATATTGCAAATGGCTCCAGTTCAGGAGGATACCGCCCCCCTCCCAGAACAAAAGAAGTGATCATCAATGGACAGACAGTGAAACTAAAATACTGTTTTACTTGCAAGATTTTCCGCCCACCTCGTGCCTCACATTGCAGCCTTTGTGATAACTGCGTAGGTGAGTAAAAAAAGATATGGCATATGTTCAATTTAGTAGCTTGTATATTGTTATGAATACTTTTGATATGACAGAGAAAAGAATCAGTTAGTGACAAGATTACTCATGAGGTCACTCGCTGTGTCCATCCTTCTTTCCTATGAGCTCTGTTAAATGTTAAGAATTTTGGAGGAGGCAGAAGAAGAGATTTGGCCTAACGGATAGTTGTTGCTAATCTAGGAAGGAAAAACAACTTCTGATGCGTACATCTCTCCTAACCTGCTCCGCAAGACAAAGAACACACCCAGTTCAAATAGGGCTGCATAGTATGTGCGATGAACTGTCTAGTGCGAAGAGAACCAAGCTTTATGGGGGTCTCAGAATTGTTTCCTTCACCAAACTGAATTGAGGGCAAGGAGCTGCTTCCCCGGTTCATTTCAGACTAACTGTAAGGCGTGGTTCAAATGGTTAGGGCTTGCACTGTGACCAGAATATACACTGTAGGTCATTCTTACCTTTGGACAGTTTTAAGATTAGAAATTTTAAAGTCAGAATCCATAAGAAATTACTGGGCAAGCATGCTATTTTGAGAGTAAGTAGATGATGTCAGGACCTAAGGATATTTTGTAATGATAGGTTGG
Source organism: Aptenodytes forsteri (assembly GCF_000699145.1). Taxonomy (NCBI): domain Eukaryota; kingdom Metazoa; phylum Chordata; class Aves; order Sphenisciformes; family Spheniscidae; genus Aptenodytes; species Aptenodytes forsteri. Next base: position 5,610,737 of record NW_008795490.1, read on the forward strand.
TTTTTTTTTTTTTTTCCTCTGAACATCTTGTCTTCTTTCATGACTACTTTCTTTGGAGGGCAGGCAAGGTGATTAAGATATGCTTGGATTTAAAAGCAAACGAAAAAAACCCACCAATCAAATCTGAGTAGTTTTCTAGTTAATTAGATCACATTTAGAGTTTAGTGCAGCTGATTAGCACTCTGTTAAGCCTGGATCTTATGCATTCAAGAAAATAATGCAGAAAGATGTCTCCAGCTGAGAAATGTAATTGCAGCATTCAGCAGTGATATTTTTAGATATAAAGCAGTCATTGGAAGAATTACAGTTTCGTGTTTAGAAGATACTCATTTAGGGAGTACACTTACATCAGAGTGAAAAGTTTAGTCTTTTGGCCCTATACAATCGATCGGTATCTGTAGATGGTTCTTTCAGTAAGTTTTTCTGATGTGTTAGAATTTTGTAAGTGTTGTAAAAGCTATTGAACTTGGCGAGTAGGGATGTTTATGAATTGCAGTTGACACATTTTCAGAAAAATGTTACATCAGATGTGTAACCTGGACATTACAGTGTTGTGGTATTGCTCAACAAACCTGGTAACGTGAAAATGCAGTTGTTGACCAGTGCAGTATATAAAAGTTAAAGGCTGTTGCCTTTACCGAGAGAGTACCTAAATAACAGCAACTCCCATGCACACATCCTGAAGCTTATTTTAAAATAGAGTTTCAGCTTGTTCAATAAACTGATATGAAGGATTTTTCTACAGGTTATTCTGTAGTCTGATTGTGTCCTTTTCATACTAAATTTGGAAAACCTGCTCTGTGAAACATACAATTAGTGATGCAGGGGAAACAACTTAAACAATCTTTGTCTTTTGATTATGTCTGTGATGAAGCAACAGATGTGAATTATTATGAATGTACATCAGAAAAGAGTCTGAGCAAATGACTCATTTAAGTGATAATTGTATCCAAGAAGATTAGTCTTTTCTGCTCATAAAATGGGTATGATCATTGTAACTTCCTCTTGCACATTTGTTAATTTGAAGTTATTTGTTTTAAAATAATTCCATCCATTTATTGGAATGAATTTGCTGTGGTTTTTCTCCTCACTGTTTTTAATGGGAATTACAATAAACTATGACTTTTTCAGGGTACCTTGCATAGTATTTTTGTTTCCTGGTTAGGTACAGGTATTTGTCATATAAATATTCAGCTGTTTTGAATGCAAAAAGTGAAATTTAGAAGTACCTGCAGCTAACTTTCTATGAAAAATAGGTGTCAAGAAAATCGGATTGCTCATGTACTTGTGGAAAACTAATAGTCTAAGAGCGTACACTTAATCAGAATGTGTTACACAGTTTACCTCCACTCGTAAGTTAGGATTGTCTTTATGATGATACTTTTATTTAATTTCAGTTTGTGAATAAATCTTATAATAGCAATGAGCGTTCTTGTGCCACTATCATTTGCTAGTTCCTTACTGATGTAACTAAACCAATGCAAAAATATTCGTACTTCACATGCATACGGATATTTAAGTAACTTACGATTGCAACTCACTACCAATATGGCTATGCGTTCCTTTTTACCACACAGTTCCTGAAGCTTTTGCTGCATAGTTATAAACTAACTACAGAGACTGTGTGATACAGGAGCGGAGTCTTTCTTCAAACCAGCACTTACTGCTCAGAAAAAACAATACGCTACTTTTACCTAAAGGTGTTTTATGATACTGGGCAAATGAATGCGGTGTGAAAGAGAGGTTTTTTCATTCTGTATTTTCTATTGATGTTTTTCATTCTGTAAGGAAACCTTAGCAGCATTTTAAATATGTAAGTACGTACAAAAATTTATTCATTGTTGGTTTTTTCCCACCTTTTGAATGAATCCCAACTTTCTTGTTGTCTAGTAAGCATATCTGTTACTTGATCTTGTTTCTGATTTTCATTTCATCACTAAATTTTTTAAAAATGGATATGTAGCATATTTGGATAAAAATATGAAGAAATAGCTTTAAAAAAACCCCTGAATTAATTTGAGTTCTACCCATAGTAATACTTCAAACTCCCTTAGCTTTACTAAGGGAGTAGTAGTATCCAGAAAAATCTGGATTTTCATACAAATGCAGTTTGTTGCATTTATGTAATGCCTTAAAAAATTTGGTTGTCCTAAGGCAAATATCTTGGGTGTATTTCTGACTTACTTTCTTTAACTGCATCTGTGAATGGCAGTTGGAAGTTAGCCCCTCAAGGGTTTTCTGTGTACCATTATGTTGCTTAAAAGTTATAAATGAATTTAAAATAATGTACACATAAACACAAGAGGTAAAGACTTAAAAAAAAAAAACCAAAAAACCAAAAACCCCAAAAAAAACCACAGCAGACATAAATTCTGAGCATAAACTCAAGCTAGTAATTGCTGGGTTTTGACAAGAGGTTTTGATTGCACTGTGTGATGCTAGTAAGAAGCCAGTGGTTGGGCTTGCTTCTGAAATTATCAAATGACCTTTTTTTTTAATTTATTTTTGATGATTTCAACATCAACTGTGTAATTTCCTTTTTTTTGTTTTAATAAATTTTTGTCTTGTTTAATTTGATTTCTATAATAAAAACTGAACAAGAAGCAACTGACTTTTCCAAACAATTTATTTAAACTGAGTACTGAATGACTAACGAGAAACAGTGAATGATTAGCAAGCAGTAAAGCAACTTAGTCCACTAATCTAAATGTCTAAAGCCTTCCTTACAGTCACATGCCACAGTTTTTGCTTATCAGGTGAACTAACTGATTTAGACTAAGGCAAAAATCCAGTATGGTGGAAGAAGAGATCCACCATTTATATTAATCTAAGAGAATATGGCCTTTTTATTTGTTTCAAAATCTGTATATCGTAAATTGCCTGTGACTGATGGATTAAGATACCTTCTCTTCTCCAGTTCCACTCTGTGTGTTTCAAGACATGATTGTTTTCCCACAGATGATTCAAAGTTCAAATTTTTGAAATTGGATGTCACAACTTAACTTTGAAACGTTTAGTTTGATTTTTCAGAGATCACTGATGAACATGAGAATGGCATACTAAGTTAGACCAAAGTTTCAGTTCACGCAGTAGCCTGTTTCCCACCATGGCCAGAGTGGATCCCTGGGGAAGAACGGGAGAAGAGGGTGAGCACGCGGGGATGCTTCCTGCTGAATATTCTCACGCTCTCATAAATTTTCAGCATAGGCCTTCTTGAACCCTGGGGGGTTACCCCTTTCTTTTCAGTAGCTCTTGATGGATCCTAGTTGGCCTTCTTTGTACCTAATATAAACTTTTTGAGATGGGGGAACCAGGATGCCAGTAGTGCTGAAGGCGCACGTACCATACTGGCATTTTCTGTCGATGTTTCTGTTTTCTGTAGGAGATAGGATTCCTCTCACTTGTAAGTCTGACTGCTTTTCTCTAGATCCTAAACATCAGACCAAGTGTCAAGATTTTGACAAATTTTGACAGAAAATATGCTATATTAGAAGCCAATAGACACCCCCTTTCTGGTTAAATCATTGCTTCTGTAAAGCATTTCTCCCAGGCAATTATAGCCATCGTCTTTTGGTTTTGGTCTTGACCGGACTGCATTAACTTATTGTTTTGAAAAATGCAAGGTGTTATGCACCCAGCAGTATGCCAAACAGCAGAATTTGAATAAAACAATTGTTTTTAAAAGTAGTTTCCCAGATTAGGCACTAGTGTTGTAAATTTATTTTCTTATAATGGGAATTAATTATGAAAACACGTGTAATATATAACACACGCAATGTAAGACAAAGAGTGAGATTTACCAGTGTCTTCTGGGAGAAGCTCTTCCCTGTAGTCACTGCAGATACCACCACCTTCCAGCCTGGAGAACACAAATTACTTCAAAAACAGGCTGAGAGGTGGCATTGTAATGTTTTGGGTTTTATAACACCAACACTGTGTCTGAGAGTAATTTTCCCAGGACTTCGTGGTCCTTTCTAATCAGTGTGTATTTACTTAATGTCAGGATTTTGTTTTGCTTGGTTTTAATTCCATTCTGTAGCACTCTTCCTTCATTACCTTACTATCTCCCTTCTTGCTTTCAGTTCCTTTTCGTGACCGTTGCCTATTTCTTTCCTTACAATTCCTGCAATGAAGAGAGTACAATTTTCACTTCATTTTGGGGCCTGATTTTTGAACCTGTTAAAACTTAGCTCTGGGCCTCTTGAAGTGACTCTTTAGCTGAACAGTTAAAACTACAAAGTTGGTTGCTATGTCCTTTTTTTCCTTCTCTTCTCTCCTTTCCTCCTCTTCTCTCCTTTCCTCTTCTTGTATATTTTTTTCCCAGTTTTTACATGAGAAATGGCTTTGGCTCTTTTTGTTTGTACTACATTTTTGGGGCACCCAAAAAAAAAGCTGCCAAATGGAGTACACACCAGCACTTAGGGAAGTGATATATTACTTGTTTATGGGTGTGCCATATATATATAGTAGATGCACTTTAGAAATTCAGGGAGCATGGCATGTGTGTCAAAGAGTTTTTAAGTCTAAGCCAAAGCACTGGGAAACATGGCAGAAAGTCTCTTTAAAAAAGATAATACTGTTACAGGTTACTTCAGAGAGAGGTTGTGGCTTATGTATTGGTCTGCATATAAAAAAAGCAGAGATGGTCATAATACCCAACTGTGTAAATGGTGTTGTAAACCTCAGATGTCAGAGTAAAAATTAAAGAGAGAAATTACCAGGAAAAAATAATTAAAAAAAAAAAAGGAACCTAAGAAAATAAACAAATATTTACAATTGGTGCAATAACAATTTGAAAGATGGTTAAGGAATTCAAAGGCAGACACAAGGCAGCAACGGAAGTGTGTAAAAAATGTGCTTTCATGTAGAAAAGAGAGGAACAAAGCCATGAACTTTGTGGATGCTGATACCTGGTAAGGATACCACGCTTCCCCTAGGGAGAAGTTGGGGTTTTTAACTCTCTTCCTCCACAGTTGGGTGTGTGTCTGGCACTTGTTTGGTTCCCAGTGTGTGAGAAGGTATTGTATTGACAAGATTAGGTATGTAAGGAGAGGTTGTTAAGCAGGGAGGTCCTTTGCTGTGCACTCTCCGTACCTATCAAAGAACAGTCATTCTAAACTGCCGCTGCTGCCTTTGAAAATGTCACCATTAATGTGCATGCAGTCAAAGGGGTTTGTTGTTAATTAGTCAACATTTATTATTGGAGGTAGCAGTGAAGTGAGGTATATGACAATATAGTTTAATTACTATGAGTTATCTTAGGGCAATGGCTGGATGTTTTCCTAATAAATCAAGTGCTATTTTTATTTAAAAAATGAAGCATGTTATTTTCTTTTTGTGAATAACATTAGTCTGCCACTATTGAAGTTGATTAGTGTGGAAAAAGTTGACATTGCAAATGATTTTCTTTAAAAAAACCCACACAAATAGCTTAGCTGTCTGGGACAGTATTTAAATGATTGAGAGAGTGAAATATTTGTTGAGTAGCCCTTGTGTTTGTGTTTCTGATTGACTTTTTGTTGTAGATATCCATGCACATTATTAATTTATTTCATTAATAGAGGCCTATCTTTCCCAATGTTACATTGCTGCTTCAGTTTGCATCACCTTGTAGAGACTAGTGTAGTGTCCAGAATGTAATCTGGAGTAAACCTTTGGTGAGTATTTCCCAAATGTAAACTTGAGGCTAGAAGGCTCTTTCTGTTCTATTTGGTTTTCTTGGGGTGTTTTGATTTGGGCTCAGAGTACAAAAGTACTGAAGCTTGGTGATTTAAAGGATCCATTGTGCATTGTCCATAACAGATGTTCTAAAATAACATCAGCATACATAAAAATGTAACTTGCAACTGGTCTTTTGTTATTCACCATTTTTTTTTCCATATAAATTTCTACTCTGATTTCATTCCACAAAAGTAACAGCAAAGGCATTGTCAGGGGAATGACTGTCACACAGGTGAATGTTGTGTAAGTTAAACTGATCCATATATTTGATTGCTGTTGCCAATTGATGGCAAGTCCCATCAGTGTTTTTTTAAATATGATTAAATAAACAATTTTCTTGACTGTAAAGGGTTTAATGCCATGGTTATATCTGGTTTTGTGCATGCATACATGACTCTCAGTAGGCTATTGGGATTGAACTGCCATATCTTAGAAGAAAATAAATACAGCTTGTAACAAAAAGTATTCCTTATATGGACTTCTAAAAAACTCATTTGTTTTCCTAAACATTTCAAGAGCAACCTAATTCTGAAAGTACCATTTGTCATTCAAAATATCAAGTCAATAAGCCTGAATAGATGTGGTCATATCATGACATCATAGTCCTACAAAAAGCTGTAATTGTCATCATTATAAATATGTGCAGATGTGTCAGTATCTCTACATAATTGCTCAGTGTGTGTCCACAACAATGGACTTTGTAGTCCTATGTTGTACTGCTACTATCAAAAGTAATTTTGAGTAATGCTGGCCCAGTTGGTTGAGTTGTAATGTGATATTTAGACTGATGCAAGATTTGAATAGCAGGCTGTTGACTCTTCCGCATCCCCATGGGATGCACGTTTGCGTGTGTTAAATAAAGACGGTAGCATTCGGTGAATGCCTTAGGTTTGTATCTTTGCCCTACAACGCTTTACTTGAATGGGACGGAAGAATTAGCAAGTGAATTCTAACTTGTGCTCATTGGAATCTCCTAGTAATGTGACCTAGATATTTTTGCACCTGTAGACTTTTTGTCTTTGAGACCTGCCTTCACATTAAGCTTTAGAAAATGTACGTTGGCGTGCAGTGATGCAGTCGAGCAAAGGAAAAAGGAAGCAGTTCATAAATAATAATAAATGTTTCTGAGATCACAGTGAGAACAGACGAGAAAAGCTGCAAACTGAAGGGCCAAGCTGGCCTACAAATGTTCTGTGTAAAAATGCTTTTTTGTTCCTTGTATATTATAAAGCTTTTATTAAATGTTTTGAAAGAGCAAGGAAAGCATTGGGGTCATTTTGTACATGATTTCCTGGAGTGTAATGATTGAAAAATGGAAGCTGAACATTTAAGTATTTAAGAGTCTACATGCCGTGCTGTGGAAAAGTAGAGGTTTCACTCTTTGGTTCTGAGCAGCAAGGAACATGCTTCAGTGTGGCTTCTGAAGGAAACACTCTCCATCTAGAAGACCATTGCTTATTGAAATGGGAAATGTTCCCAGTTTTGTTTTTATCCAAGATATCCAGCAGTTAATGTTTCTTAAGCAAGTTTTCAAATGTAAATGTTTCAGGGAAGGTAAAAACAGAGAGAAATGTCTAAAGTATGATGTAACTTGTATGTTCTTCTGTCACCCAGTTAGCATATATTATTAGATGAGTGTTAATGAGACCACTGAGTCATGCTGACAACTTGCTGCTTCCGAAGGGACAGTATCTGAATTTCACCCTCTTTTTTTTCCCCACTTGTGTGATTCTCTCCTTTGTGCCTGTTCACACAGCCCTTAGTAACACACAGCCATTGGTAAGTCAATTTTTCTCACTAAGCAATGAACAAAATAATTCCATTTTTTTCTTTCCTGACGGTTCAGGGAACTGACCTGACTCATCAGCAGCTTAGACAATGAAAGAAGGAAGCGGATGAAGTGGCAGGAAAGGAAGCATGTGACTATCTCTTTCACTGCTACTAAGCTTTTAGATTGGCTCAGTTATCTTGTGAAGCCTCACCCTTAGGATTTGGTTATGGGGGTGCTGGTTATCCTCAGAAGTTGTTATTCAAACTCAAAGTTGCTGATCACTTGGGAAAGACTAGTAACATAAAGTCAGTGTTGCAGGTTTACTGACAGCTCTTGAGGTTTCTTACCTCTTTAGTTTTCTGTGGTCTTTAAGCAGCATTTTTAGTCTCCATTTACCCATCTCCTCTTTTCATTGACACTTCACCTTATAAACTGTTCACACATTTTCTCAGTCTTTTGTGTTTGCTTCAGCTTTTGTTCTCAGACCCTGAAAAATTAATCAAAACTGGATTTCTCCTGCAGTCCTGTTAAGTGTTGGTTGGTGTTACAGCTAAGCTGAATTAACACTTAGCTGCTTCTGAAAGGGTCATTTCATCCCTTCTCTGGCAGTGTGTTCTCACTGCTTCACTTGGGCCAGCTTTGGTGTTTGTCTGATGCTGTGATGAACTGGTCTGGGGAGCTAGGCAACAGAAAATTAACCATAGTTTTAAGTTCATCTGGCTCTGTCAACCAGCTCCCCACAGGGTAAAATGAACACCAGGCTTGGCCTAAGGACAGAGCGCCATAAACACACAGGTAAGAGATTTTTCACAGGACTGCTAGAAGGGGAGAAGCTGGGCCATCTGTTTTAGCAGTAGTTTTCGATTAGGTAGATATGACTATAATGTCGTATCACATCCCGAAGGCAAATACCTTGCTGCTTTTGCTTAAAATTGAGTGCAGGAGGATGATCTATCACAACTTTTCTATCCATGGGATGCTTCCGTAGACAAACTTTTCAGCCTTTGCAGCTTTCTTCCTCCTTCATTAAGAGTTCTAATACACTTTTTATTAACAAGAGTTTGTCTTACCAATGTTTTGATTCTCTTAATTTGCCTCAAATATTTTTACATTAACCTTGTCACAAATGTATGATTCAATACAGCAGTATGTTAACTGTACCTTATAATTTTAAACCAGAACTGCAGTCATCACCTCTAAACAGTCTGTTATTCTTCATAACAGTTGCATTTATATTTGCTCTGCATTTCAAGTTTACGAGGGCCGGAATTCCCAGTTTTTCTCAGCATCAGTAGTTTTTCATTTCTCAGTGAAGGTAAACCTTAATTTTGCTGCCAACATTGTCCAAGCCAAGTAAAGATGTCAGACAGAGCTTCCTTTTCCAAATCATTGGTTGTTCAGTTTACAGGCATCTGGAAGGCCGGAGGTGAACCTTAAGATATTGTGTTATTTCTTCATTAATACTTACTAAGCCATGTCTTTTTGTAAGGAAGAAGAAACAGCTCTAGATTTAAGAGAGTTTATATTTAACAGCATTAGAAGTTTCTGCTTAGTATGTGTCTGCTCATTTTGCCAGGATTGGCTTTTTTCTCTTGCATTAATAACTAACCAGAGCAGCTCACAAGCTGTAAGGCTATTATCTTTAACTTGCATTTACGTATTTGTGCTCTGCTGAGTAGAATAATCCCTTGCTTTTTAATATACCGTTTTGTGGCATATAACATAAATGTCATATCCCTTTTTTATGACTGAGAAAAATGAGGTCCAGTTCATTCATAACGCTCATGTAAACCCTTTAATACTTCTCCTTTTTCATTAGAGTTGATTTAGATTTAACACTGTAGCAGTGTCTTTCATATCCAACTAACCTTTTCTGTCTATTTCTGCTTTACAAACATCTTAGGTAGTTACTTAGCTTCACAATGATTGGTAAGGTATTTATTGAGAAAGCAGGGCCTTTCAGTTTATCAAGAAAGTTTGAAGACAGAAATTGGACAGGAGTGACAAGTAGGTTAAAAATATCAAGTCAGTCTTTAGTAAGGAGTATCTATGTATGTATATGCATGTATGTGTGTTTATAGATGGGGGATGTGTGTATGTGTGTGTTTTTGTTTGTCTGCATTTATCTGAATCTATCAAATGGATATCTACATATATTGTTCCATGGCTAGAAACTGAGCTTTATGTCAGTGTAATTTGTTGATTCCTACTGTGTCAGCATAGAAGAGAATGAATGTGTATATACGGAATTCGTCTTCCAAAGACATGTCCTGATTTTTTTTTCCCCCCCCTGAAGCAGTAGGGTACAAAAGTACCCTAGGATTATGCTCTTTAAAAGGCTCTATAACTGTATTTTTCTTTGTGTTATTATTTGCTCATGTGTTGTATTAGGTGTCCATTAAATGAAGTGCTTACCAGAACATAGGGACTCATTCAGAAGCACAAATGTAAAAAAAAAAGCACTGTTCCAATGCAGTGTCAACTTATTTTGGGAATACAACTGTATTGCATTGAATAAAGGTAGTATCGCCTACCCTTTTAGATACTAGAGTGTTTAGTTCTTAGTATTCTCAGCAGTACTCATTAAATCAAAGTGTTTCTGAAGCCTTATCCTAAAAAAGTTCAGTAACTTCACCTTGAATAGCCCCATTGGAATTTGAAACAGATTTATGGCAGGAACATGTGGTCCAAACAGCTGTCACGCAAAACCATTTAAAAAAACCCTGAAAGTCTGGTGAACTCAGAAATCTGTTGTGCCTGTTGTTTTGACTTTTTTTTTTTTTTTTAAATTAAGATAATCCTGAATACGTCCTTCAAGGAAAACCTCTAATGCAGGTCTTGAACATAAAGCCATAGCTAAAATAAACTTGTGTGCTTGGACAGATGTGCCTTTTTAACATAGGCTTAAGGACTTCAAATTTATAGCTCGCCTTTCCTCTGGAATTACAAATAGTTTGATATTGTACGTCAATGGAGGCATAAAAGTCACAGAAAACAAAACAGGATTTGGACAAAGATCAGACAGTGAGAGGGAGTCAGCGTGAGAGCATCTGTCTTATGTTACAATCTTGGATTTGATTAAAAAATTTAAAATTCTGTCAGTGTAATCTCTCCAAAGCAAAGTTAGGAAATGCCGGTTTGTTTCCTGACAATTGCTCTGTTTCCATTACCCAGCGTACTGGCATGGGAAGAGGGGGTCCAGGCTGCCTGGGGAGAAGCAAAGCGAACTGTTCCCTCTGCTGCTTTCCAGCGCTGGGGCATTTCCCCTGTGTTGGGGACACTAGTTTCTGACCCACCCTGGCCTTTTCCTGTCTCATGAATGAGTTAATCTCTCAGGGAAATAAAGGGAAGGGGTTTGGTTTAGTAAAAAGAAGAGGGAGCCTATAGTGCAAAGGGTGACAGAGCATTCAGACAATATCTACCAAGTTTTTTACCGTGTGGTTTACAGAAAATTTCTGCAACATTGAATAGATTATTAAAAACAAACCCCAAAAAAGTATAAGCAAACTTTACAAGATCGTCTGAATGTTAACACTTGAAAAATGGCTTATGTGAATGGTTTTGCTGTTTTGAATGGTTTTGTATGGCAGTGTCAACTCTAGGTGGAAAAATAGGTGGTCTGGAATGGAGAATATTTTGAGTGAAGCAATAAAAGGAAGTGGGATGGTGTAAATATTTCATATACCTTGATGGATGGATGAGATGATAGTAGACATAAAAGTCAGAGGTGTGATCATGACAGATGTAAATAAAACAGCATAAAAAACTCCAATTTTGAGTAGAAGAGTCACTGGAAGAAAAAAATCCTTATTTTGAAAAAATCCAATTGAGTTGGTACTGCTGCATGTGACAGTGATTAAATACATGCTTATTGGTCTAACTGCACAATTTATCACAATAATGCTGTTAGTTTAACAGGAGCTCACCTCAGCCATGCTTTGATTTCTTTAAAAGCTGTAAGGTTTCATTAAAATAGTCCCTTTTTCTTTTCTATTTTTTCCTTTCTAAATAAGAATTTCTCTGTGGCTAATTTGCAAATGCCAGTTAAATCATGAGTTTTAATATAGTATTCAGAGAGATTTTTTCAAATAAACAGCATTTTATTAATTGTTTTCCATTTTTTTTTCTTCTGCCTCTCATTTCAGAACGGTTTGATCACCACTGTCCCTGGGTAGGCAACTGTGTGGGGAAAAGAAACTACAGATTTTTTTATATGTTTATTTTATCTCTGTCCTTTCTGACAGTCTTTATATTTGCATTCGTTATCACCCACGTCATCCTTCGTAAGTATGCTGGTGAAATCAGATTACGTATGTAGCCATTTGCTTGAGTTTTTTATTTTTAAGTTAATCTTTTGATCATTCAGGGTTTATTTATTTATTTATTTATTTGCCTTTTCTCTGAAGCTTCACAGTCCCCAGTGAGTCCCATTCTGGTCTGTAGTAGACCCTGGTCATGGTAGTAATTGATCTAGCGCTGGCTTTATCTTAATACGGTGTTAATTTTCTTAATTTTTTTTGTCCTTTTATGGACAGTTTATTGGAAAAGCAGCACACATACTGTATGTCTAAGTATACAGATAGTGTCATTTTCCCAAACAACTCTTGTGTGCTTTTTTTTAACTGTAAGCATGGGTCACTTGCCATCCAAACAAACAGGTAAATTGCTAGGAAATAGATTGGAGCTATTTTACACTTTTTGTTGTTTGCTCTTTAGTTTTACATCTTTTTCTACACTATTTTTAACACAAGTTACTTTCATTTGCATAGACATTCTGAGAATAACCAATTTATAATGAAGTGAATTAGATAAGCTATAGGAAAATGAATATTCATGGGTTTGATTTTTATTTGTATTCTGGATTGGGTTTGAGGGAGAGTATTTTCAAGACTGTTTTGGGTAGTGTCTTTTTTTTTCCACACACATAACAAATTTTGTTAGCTCCCATATGATGATGATGATCTAATTTATAGCAATAGGTTATATGACTTGTCTTTAAAGACCTTTTGTATGTTGTGGGGGTTTTTTAACCCACTATCGCTAGGAAGCTTAAGGGTGTTCTATCTTTTCACTAATTATATAGGATATTGCATTGAACAGTGTTTCTTTAATAATTTTGGAAATGTGGTCTTTTTATTTCTTTGTGTTCCGTATTACAATGGAAACCTGATAGAAGTAATAATTTCAGTTTATAACACATTTATAAAGCTGACTTGATAATGGCAATATCTAGAGAATGCTTTACTGAAAAATATGCCAGATTGTGCTCAATTTCCTAAATTACTTACACTGTGCAGGGATGAAAATCTGTATTTTAAGAAACAGAACTCCTCTTATTTGTGCTTCATAAAAGAAGGATAAGAGCACTGAGTGGGTCTCCTGTAGCTCAGAAATCTAGCACATAGAATAGAGCTAGGGGCACTTTTAATTTTGGGGGAGTCTGGATCAACAAGTTGGTCTCACTGCCAGATACAGCATTTCTAATATCAGTTGAAAGAGCAGAGAAAAGATGTACATATTATTTAAAAAGGGAAAAGTAATTATTGGAAAGAGAACACTTTCCATTAATACTCAAATCCTTGAAATTTATTTGGGCATATATGAGCATATACACGCACACTTTTTACATTTAAGAAGAAGGAAGCATGGGGGTTTTTTCTGTCATCTTGCTCTGCTAGAATTCAGTAGTTGAAAACACTGGTCTGACAATATAAAGCTACTTTTGAAGCTAGCCTACTTGTATTTCATAAACATTACAGTGCTTTTTTTTTTGCAGTTTTCAGCATACGAATTACCAATATTATGCCAATATTTCACGTTCTGTATGTCAAGTGAAGTTATCCAGTGGATTTTAACTTTGCAGTGTCCATACCTAATTCTAAGTGTGAATTAGACAAAGAGCAGAGAAAAGAATTGTGCCTCTGTGTGGTTGAGCAGCACTTTAGCACTGTGTAGGTGTTACAGATAATGCATAGTAAGTGTTAAATGCTGACTTGTTTAAGTATATCAGCTGTAAAACCTTCTCACTATGGAGGTTTATCTACCTTGGATGACACAGGAAAAACCTCCCTAGTTCTAAAGACTGGTCCTCAAAGGCAATGGGAGCAGGTATGAATTGTGATTAGTTCCTTGATGTTTGTTTGCTGTGTTTGAGCTTCAAGGCCAGCTTTCCAATTTACCTACTATAACCTTGACTGTGTCCAAAAAGAGAGTTCTTTACAAATAAGGTTTCTTTATCACATCGATCACTCCACTCTCTCTGTGTCTACCATGCTTCTAGAAGTCCTCATACCTGCCTTTCTAATAGTTACCACTCAACCATTTTTTGCTCTGTTTTGCAGCTCTGCAGTTCTTCAGCTGATGCTAACCATTAAGCAGGATTCTCAGTTACTTAATCTGAATCTTTGCAATTGGCATAGAGTGCTTTGTGTTAGTGGGTCTGAATAAAGTCTCAGTTTTTAGACCTGGGGCTATGATCTTCCTGCAGTGTTTCAAAGTCATCCATATGTATTTCCACAAGTTCTGGCAAAATTCTTCATTCTAGAAGAAGTCCTGCTGACTTAATCAAATCCTGTTCTTAGCTCTTCTGAAGATGATCCTGGCAGGCTTACCTTCCCATCAGCAACACTTTATTCTAGATACCCTGTGTTAGACTGAATGCCTTCTGACAATATCCTTTTAGGAAGGGATTGAGGGATATTTATAGCAACTTCTAGGCATTGACCTTAAAAAAACCCAGCCAAACAAAAAAAAACCCAAACAAACAAAAAAACCCTTTTATGGTTCATCTTAACAGGGAAATTCTTTCTCTGACCTTGTTGATTACGTAGGAAATCCGTTTTCTTTTTTTCTTGTAATACCTCTTGATTTAGAAAAATTGTTGAAATCTGTTTCATTTTTAATAAATCTCGCAAGCTGGCATTTTTATAATTTTTAGTGGGCATAAGTGATGACAAGATGAGATACATCTTAACTTTTTGTTTTCTGCAGCCTTACTTTTGAGGCATTCGTTGGAAATTTGCACTTTCCAGGATTAAGAATGTTTGCACGTAGTATTATTGAAGATGATAAAATTACTTAGTAAATCAGATACTTTAAAGGTATTGTCTTGCAAGATTTTATTCCATCTCCCCAAGCTTAACACATTTTCAATAGTAGTGCCTATCTTCACAGTTACTCAGCTCTGTTTGAAGCATCAGTATTTCAGCTGTATGTTGCAGTGAGGGAACCTTCTCCTTCTGATATATTGGGAACTGCTTGGAAGAGTGTGACCAGCAGTAGGGAATAGAGATCACACCTACCTGCTGCCATTGCCATTAAGGATCCTAAAAATAGTAAGAAGGTAGGGGGAAGTTCCACTAGTCTTGTGCCTTGAGGCTAAGAACCAGTTATGAGAGTCTGAAAAGGCTCAGAAATACAAGGTAAGTAACTTTCCCTTTTTAATGGCAAACAGTAAAATTGACCGGGCAGATCTAGAGAATATATATGTGTATACACACACATATATATTTTTCTTTTTTCTTTTAAAGACAAAGTTGTTCTCTCTTCATACAAATCTTCAGATGAATTTAGCTAAGAAGAAATTTTTTGCTGTGGGAAAGACTTTCAGCCTGATGCATTTAAATCATTTAAATTATAAAGTAAAATGCAAACTGTGTGCCTTATGTGACATTGCGTCAGTTTCTACAGACTAATTCACTTGTTGCATATTTGTCAGAAAATTGTCAAATTGTCCTTTTTGATGAATATCTCATGGTTGTGGAACCCAAGTGGATGCTTTTGCATCTCTAGTTCATTGGAGCATGCTGCTCTTGAGCTCTTTTCAACTAGTAGATATTCTCTTATTTGCCCAGAGGCAACAAGCACCTATTAGAAAAACCTTCTGTGCAGGTGCAGTAGGAGCAGGATTATAGTCTAGAGAACTTTGGCTGCTTCCAGAACAAAGGACAGAAAGTTGAGGATCTGGGTTTATAGTATAAATTTTTCAAAGTAAAAAAGTTGCTTTAAAAAATAGTATTTCAAACTAAAAAAGTAGCTTATAATTTTTTGTTTGCATATTAGGTCTGAAAAGAACAGGAATAATCAGAAATCTTATTCATGGGAAAGTATGCATGCATCAATTTGGTATGACTGAGAAAATATCCTGCAGATGTGAGACCTGATAACTTACCCAAGGTTTTTTTCTGATGTTGTTGCTGCTGAGCAACATAATCTCAGATTTATGTTAGTAAACCAATTCCATGATTATTCAGTTGATCTTCAAATAGTAATTGTGTTAACTATGCTGAAAACAGCCTGTAGTCCAATTTCTTACTCAGCTGGTAATTTTGGGTTCTATTTCTACAGGTTCTCAACAAACAGGGTTCCTCAATGCCCTGAAGGACAGTCCTGCAAGATATCCTTTCACTGAAACGAATTGTAGATCTTGTTGCAAAATAACATCTGAGATGTGTTTTTGCTTGTTTTCTTGCTGTTGTTGGATATGTGCATTTGGGACTTTATCAGTTAAGGATTTCATCACTTCCTGCACAACAGGATTTCTCACCACATGTTGGAGGTAGGAAAGAGACTATAGCCTGGGGTGGTTTTTATTCTTCATCTTTTGCATTCTTGACAAAGGTCTGTAGTTTCCATGTGTGATGGAAATACGTTCCATGTATTTGTGATGGAATTCATAAATATATCTCTCACTATACCCATGCTGTGGTTTCATTTAAAATATTAAATAATTCTTCTGCTTTTATAACAGAAAGTATCCAAAATGGCTGGTTCTTGTCAGGATAGAAAAAGTAGATAGTGGAACAACTGAAACGATAAGCTGTCCCCGAAGAGTTCAATTCCTGAAAGTATTCTTATGTTTGTTTACTGTTTTTAGAGAAGTCATTTTAAAGTATCAACTTGTGCTAAGTTACATAAAAGTATACACATGCATACACAGGGACTGCTATTGTTGTTCAGCCTGGAGAAGGCTCTGGGGAGACCTCATTGTGGATTTTAGATATATAAAGAGGGCTCATAAAAAAGACAGAGAGACTTTTTACCAGGGTCTGTAGTGACAGGACAAGGGGCAACGGTTTTAAACTGAAAGAGGGTTGATTTAGGTTGGCTATAACGAAGAAATTTTTTACAGTGAGGGTGGCGAGACACTGGCACAGGTTGCCCAGAGAGGTGATAGATGCCCCATCCCTGGAGGTGTTCAAGGTCAGATTGGATGGGGCTTTGAGAAACCTGATCTAGTGAAAGATGTCCCCGCTCATGGCAGGGGGGTTGGGCTAGATGACCTTCAGAGGTCCCTTCCAACCCAAACCATTCTGTGATTCTGTTCTGTAAATACTCCTTATTCTTTTTGTCACTTCATGGGAGCTTTCTGTATATTTTCTACTCAGTGAGAATGGAAAATATTCCCTTTCCCTATCTGAAAGCAGCTAACATAATGGGAAAATGGGAAGCTGACATAACTTCTGTTTAGTTTCTTCCTTACATTTCTGTACAGACTGTAAGCTTCCCACTTCTTATGTATATGTTTTGAACGGTTTGTGTCTGAATAAGCAGTTTGCACCTTTCACAAAGCTACTATAAAAAGAATTTCTCATACTTGTGCTGAGGAGAAGTCTTTTGTCCATTGTACCTCACACAGTTTGCTCTTTTCCACAGAAGAGTATGAAGAAAAACCTCTTACTCTGTCATTCGTAGTTGTGCATAAAGGCAGACTTCTCTTTCCAGGTAGTTTTTCCAAGTATCAAATTCTCCAAATTCTGCAGATACGATATTTTTTTTGTGTGTGTATGTGTTCATCAAGTAGAGTCATTGAGCTGTAAACTCCCTTTTTAAGCAAAGCCACTGTTCAGATTTTTTTTTTGTACAAATGATTTTACAAAGCACAAACAAACTGTTCTAAATAGCACAGTAATAGCTTCCAATTAAAACAATTACAATCGCTTCTTACAAAAGATGATTCTTTCAAATTATTTTCAAACTGAGAATAGCTTTCAATTGTCCTTAAATCAAAAGGTAATTGATTACGCATTTGAGAATCCTTGTACAGGAACAAAGGGCTATTTATTCATAATTTGTATTCAGAGATGTGCTGATTTGAAAGGCTCAGTAGTGCATCTTGTAGAAATGGCCTGGTTTGATAGTAATATGTTGGACAATTTAATAGCTTGGTTACAATCCCTAACAGTAAAAAATGAAATTGTCCAAATAGTATTGGGAATGCTGCTTTGGGGCAAGCCAGTCAATTCAGGCACAGAGAACACTGCCATTTCTATCTTGCTAACAACCCTGTGTGAGATACCAAGGGAGTGCTATACCATATTATGCTAGTAATTTATACTTTTTATTGAGAATATATTGCTTTTTTGTGTTTGATTTTTAATTAATGGACTCATGTTTAATTAATGGAGTCATGTTAATCTAACATGAACCACCCCTGCTGTTCTAGAGATCTTTGGATCTTGGTGTGGGGAACTGAAAGAAGTCCCTTTCTTGGGGAAGGAAGTCTCTTTCAGTGGGGAACTGAAAGAGGTCTTGAACTGAAAGGAACTCCCTTTTTTGCCAGTAGGAATTACCATGTGGAGGGAGAAACTCGCATTTCGGGACCCTCTTAAGTGTAATCACGACAAGGAACATCCTGTCAGTGGTGTGCTCAGTCACCTGATGAGGTTGCAGGAAGCCCATCTTCCTCTCAGGTTCCCCTTTTCTGACCTGGTGATTCTTCCTCTTCATCTTGGTGTGTAGATTCCACCCAACAGTGCTCATCTACAGCCTTCCTTACGATTTCTACCTTCTCAAAGCCCAGTTAGGTGGACTTGTATTGTGCGTAATGTTTTTGGGCTGTTTCCTTCTTTTACACCTTTCTGAACCCTCTGCTAACGACAGTCTACTTCCTTATCCATTCTCCCTCATTCTCCTTGCTTTAGCTGTGGCTGTTGCACAGTCAACTGAGACTGAGTTCCTATCTTGTGTTGGTTTGACTCTCCACATAGCTTGAGGAGGAGATGAGGGGGAGGGAATAGTGAACATGCTGCTCAGCAATGCACTTTGGTCATCCTGCTGCTTTTGGAGCAGATTTGCTCAGAACGCAAATGGCTCTTTTCTGGCTTTTAAACCATTCTGAGTGAAGAAGGTTCTAGAGGAAGTTATACAGACAATTCAGGTCTTTCCCAATTCATTAGGTGAGAGCAGACCTGCAATACAAAACTCTTCACTGTTAACTAATATTAGGATTATTTATCGCAAATACTTACGTCCATCCATGCATTTTCCAGTCTGTGTCTCTGTATAATGGTGAGGAGCTGTCATATTTCTCTTCTGTTGATAGGTTCAGTGATAAGGATGTTTTTGTATGTTTTAAGGCTGTGTCCTTGTTCTGGAATATTTGGACTTGATGTTATTTTGGAAACTGACTTCACTAAAGGTTGGCATATGGTTAATATACAGATTATTTTTATCGTATTCTTTTCCCATTGTCTTGTTCCTACTGATTTATTATATCTGTTTTTCTAGGAACCAAAGCCTTTTCTGCTGATGATTCATGTTCCCTAAAAAAAACTTACTATTGAAGTGTTGTAGAAAATAACATTCTCGAAGCAGATGTATTCTGAGTTCATGGCTGGGGTGTGTAAATAAAAATATACATAAATAAAAAACTATGGCAGGAAGCCTTCTATAGAAAGTTGCTCTTTATGCTTGATTATATAAAGTTTAGGAGCAACTTTATTGTCTTATTGCTGAGCAATAAAACATGCACGTGCACACCTTTGCTACCCTCTTGGAGGTGTGGGTGCTCTTGCTGTACCTGTGCTGCTCCCTACAACACTCAGGTGAGAAAGCACCCCACAGGCTCACATACGTGTACCTCAGGTGCAAGTCCCTATATGTTGCACCCGATACTGGTAGTATGCTGTCTGGATGCAGACTACTAACGGCATTTGACAGGGGGGTGCTCTGTCTGGGCTAGGCAGATGCTGGCAGAGTGACTTGTGGCTGTACCAAACCAAGTTTTGATTGCTGCTGTTGCCACTTCAAGTTCTCTTCTGCCATTTTTTGTGATTTTCTTACAATTCGGGCTGACGCCTCCTTCAAAAAGTCTTCTTGTAATTCCTCAGCTACTGTTTAATAGCAGCACAGTGAGTTGGGAGTTGATAGTCTTCCTCTTCAATGTAATAAGTTTTGGGCAAATGCTGCTGGGTTTTGAGTATTCAACCCCACCCCAACTATTTACACTCACAGGCTTAACAGGAGTTGTTATTCAGGCCATTTGCCAAGGCTGGGCCATTCAGGCACCCCCACAGATGTAACACAGAATATATCCAGTTATTAGAGAGACCTGAGAGAGAAAGTGGACTTTGCATTTTACTTGGACTAGTGCACTTTGATGCTAGTGTTAGGATCCCTATCAGCATCTTAACTTCAGTAATAGAAGAAAGACAGGAGAGTCTAGCAGTTAGAACATATGACTGAGATGCAGTTTACACAGTTGTTGTTGCTGTACGTATGAGCACAGATCTAGAACCCTTAGTCCTGGCTCAAGACTCCCATTGTGCACTAAATATTTGTACAAACATATCTGTTCAGTCTTTGCTATTAGGCTAGCCCTGGGTTACCTCTCTTGTGTTTGATCTTCCCCTCACCCTCTCAGAACTGTTATTTGCTGTTACTTATCAATTTACCTGTCTTAATACAACTGTGATGACTTTTACAGGGTGAACACAAAAACCTGAATTTCAGCAATTAAGATCAGAACCACTCATCAGTAATTTCTAGCCTTTTTCAATCTGCAGACTCTTAAATATTTGCTGGTGTAGATGCTGTTCAGTGGCCTGTACACTAAAGCCTACTGACAATAGGCTTGCTTTTCTGAGTTTAATTTTTGCTGACCCCTTTGAAGTATCCCAGAGATCTCAAGGGACTCGTGGGCTATAAGTTGACTACCCTGAATTTTGTGATTGTAACTACTTGTAACTTGTTATTGGATATAATTTTTTTTTTCCATTTGCATATATTTCCTTGACTTTCAATTACTGTGCTGGAAGCTGTGGTGTGTTTTTTCTCAGTATGGTCCATTGTTGGCCTCTCAGGTTTTCACACGTATTTGATCAGCTCCAATCAAACAACAAATGAAGATGTAAGTTCATAGTATATTTCTACATATATGTTTTTAAATAGTAATGAGGAGGTTTTTCTCTGTTATTCTTAGAGAAGTCATACCTGCCTGCATAATTTTGTGAATGCCTCAGGAGGAAAGAAGGAAGTAACCTGGTCATGCTTGATTCAAAATATCAGAAGAGATCTTTTGGGCTGTATTTGTTGTGGCTTGAAAATGTGCTGGTTACATAGTGTGTCCATTATGATTTACACCCACAGGACCTGTATCTTGAAGTAGGAAAATATGTAAGAGAGGAGACAAAGAAACAAGTATATTTTATACAGTAGGAAATTACTAAATAATTTTCAGTATCTCTTGTTCACTGGGAGTCCTAAATATTCTTTGACTCAAAAATTGCTTACTGTAAAAACTGCAAAGTGTGTGCAATTCTCAAAACAAAAATTTCATCCTTTATTTTATTTTTCCTTTGAAATTTCTTTGCCAGTCTGAGGTCTAAAACCTCTGGCAAGGAGTATATAATTAATTTAAAGGTTAACTTTCTCATTTCTACAATTGTCCTATTTTGCACATAGGTTTCCATTGTTTTGGTGTGAAATTATGTTTAACTGTGTGTGGAGGCCTCGTGTGTCCTCCCCTAAGTAAAAGGAGAAATACAAAATGAATGAAAGGAGAAAATAAAAATAGCTAGGTAGCTAATGGTATAGAAAGCTTGTTGGAATTTAGCAAGTAATCTAACAAATTATTTTATAGCTTAAAATTATTTTATTGTAATTTTCTGTTGTACCTTTTTTCATAGGTATCTGGCAAATATAAAAGTAGCATCTTTGGGTCTGTTAGACACATGTTTTGTTATTGTTTAAGGTCACAGTTAAAATTATAAATTTTACAATAAATGCTAATCAACCAGAAAAAACTTACCAAGCAGGCTCAGAATGAATTGTGCCTCAGCATCAAGTATCCAAGCAAGTAGCCTGACTTTGAAGAAATCTACCTCGTTAGTAAGACAGATGAGATACTCTGGTATTCCTCAGTTAATAGGTTTAGGCCAACATTGTCTCTCTAGATGGACCCAGTGTGCTTCCACTATCCCCCCTTCCCTCAAATAAATGTCTCTTAGGAGATTGGAGATGGATTGTTGAAAGTCAGATAGCAGGGAACTGCAGCAGTGTAACATGTCTGAATTTCAAGTAAACTGCTCAGTAATTTCACTTAAAGCATACATTTCCAGTTGAATACAATAAGACATTTTACTCAGGCTCTCAAGTATCTCACAAACAGAAAAGCAAGACTAGCTAAAAGAAAATGTAATATGTGCTAAAAGGTAGTCATGACTGCAGTTGCTTCATAATATTTTAGAGCCATTTGTGAACTTTAGAGAAGATAATGTTGTGTGGTATTGCACAGCTTGAGAACTGACCCAAGAGTATGGAAAAGAAGTGCTCTATTGCTGGCTTTAATGGTACGTTGCAATTGAACCTCTTCTGTAGAACATGCCATAATATTTGTAAAATTAAGCTTAGACCATTATGTTTAGATGCTGAAATTCCTACTGTGAGTATATTGATCCTTTGAGATTTTGGATTGTCTAAATCTATGGAGGTGAAGCACGTGCTTGCTTCTAAGATTTTAGGGTCCAGCCTTTCATAACAGCCCAAAGCTCTAAGCCGTTTTGAAAGTGTGATCATGGGTTTTCTCTGGTCTGCCTCTGATTTAAGTAGCATGTTGCTGCTTTGGTAACCCTTAATTTGTCTCAGCCATTTTCTGTATTGTATTATATGTGATGCATCTTGTTCATATCTCTTCAGATTAAAGGATCATGGTCAAATAAAAGAGGTAAAGAAAACTATAATCCATACAGTTATGGCAACATCTTTACTAATTGCTGTGCTGCACTCTGTGGGCCCCTCTCTCCAAGGTAAGAGTATCAAAAGTATTGTTAGTATAAATGAACCCACATGATTATTGATTAAAAAAAAAAATATTATTTCTGATTGCTTGAGTTTACTCAACAAAAATAGTTTTGTTTTACTGTCCATTAGAAGCTTTAATTAAGTTTTTCTTCAGTAGTAAAGAGATAAGTTGGTAAATTGTGGGTAACTGAGTGAGTGATCAGATCCTGTAAAATATATTTAAGGTTGACATCTGAAATAAAAATAAACTTGCTTATCTGTTGTTTGAACTTTTGCCAATGCAGTTAATAACTTCTAGCAGTAAAAGATTTCTAGTAGTTAGTGGTTGCATCATGGGCAGTTAGAAAGTTTATTAAACTCTTACATATCTAACGAATGTGACGTGTTTAGGAGAGTTTAGGAACCTTAATTCTACAACTAGCTTAATAATAATTCATTTTTGTCTTTTCACTCTGAACTGTTTTATTTAAATAGACAGTAAATTTTCTTTATTTATACTACTGTTAACATATATACATTACACTGAATTTGGTGGTCTTACACCAGAAAAAGCTTAATGGATTAATTTTTGCTGCATACATTTTCACTTTTGAAATCCAAAATATTTGTATATTCAAGATTGCAGATGGTTTTTCAGCTTGAACAAAATATAATACAGAGCTAAGACTAGACAACTAAAACTGGCAGCTGGAAAGACTTAATTCTTTTCTTATTCCAGTGCTCAGCGGTTAGATAGTTCACATACTACATGTACAATAGAGGCCCAGTTCCTCTGTAAAGAGTGGCTGACATTTTGTAGATTATTTTTGTGGCATACCTATCGGTTGAAGCTGTTTTGCTTTGTCTGGAATTATGTAGTTATGAATCTGAACTATCAAGAAGAAAGAAAGTAAATGACTTTATAGTCCAGTGGCTAAGGTGTTTCATTGGAAGTGGGATTTCTGTCTTTGCTATTATGAATATCAGAGGTGGTTCTTCTATGAGCAGTCGAAGGTCAACAGGAGAGACTGACATCTTTTCCTAAGGAGGAGACAGCTGAGTTAAGATTTCCACATACTGGGTTAACACTGTAATCCCTGCGATGAGAAAGAGTAACCCTGCCTCTGCTTCCTGCCTATATGAATGGTGCCTGGAGCCAAACCTTTAATTCTGCCACTTTGCTTTTCCTAAAAGCATGTGACACAAAAACTCTATGCCATGCTTCAAAATCTTTTGTTTGACTCTAGGTGGAAATCTTTATGAAAACTACATAATGTTTCTCAGTATCTGAAATAGCATCTTAGGCTGATACAAGTAGCAGCACACAATTAGCCCAGACTGGCATCGGCTCCTGTGTTTTAACAGAGTTTGTACATAATTCTCCTAAATTCCATGTAGCAACATAACTTATTTAGATGCCAAAGTATTTGCAGAGTTTCTGCAGGGAGATATTTTGTGACCAACAGTAAAAATTTACTGACTGTAAAATGTAAATTATAATCTTGCTTTTTTTGACTTTTAATCTCAGCTGTGTCCCAAGGCACGAAATACTAGTTTTTTCCTTAAATTCTGGTAAAGTGGTTTAGCAGCAATTACAGCTTAAAATTCAAAATGTTCAAGTGCCTTTGAGAATGGAACGCAGATTAAGAGAGGATCTGTAAATAAACCAAACTTTTCTCACTTCTGTTAAAGATCATGTTTCTCGTTTTTACACCTATGCTAGGAAGTTCAGAATGCATTTTACATGTCCTCAACAGTAACTTTGAAATCTTAATTTGATCCATAGCTGTCAGCATAGGTCTAACTAGTATTCTGATATAATAAATCATATAACTTTTTTAAGCCTTTGGTTTTTGAAGGAGTGCTTTCCACATGGCAGATTGTAATCTCAGGTGGAGTTCTAAGTGTTTGAATGTACATAAAACCCTGTTCTGCAGACCTTCATGAGGAGAGTTTAAACCGATCTCCACGTGGTGGAAACCTCATTGACTTCTGAGAGGGGAAATGCCTTAGATTTTTCTATCCATCCTGTTCTTATCTTTTAAAATTGAAGCCATCTTGACCCTTAGTGAATTCAGAGGTCCCATAAATCAGCAAATAAAACCAGTTCTGTGCTGACTTTAGCTCTCAGGTGTTTTAAGGCATTCCTGTTATTATGTCTTAGTAACTGGAACTATAAACCCTCCAGTTAAAATTTGATATCCTGTGGTAAAATTTTGTATTTTTCCAGATGGGAAGTAACATTGTTCAGGTCACAGGGAAAAAAAACCATTTTGGCCTATGATTAAAAATATACGGAACTATAATTGAAAGCTACATATAATTTAAAAAAAAAACAACTTTGAATGAATTGAAGCATAAACAGTTGAAAAGTTTTTGGGGTTTTGGGGGTTTTTTGTATGGAAGCGATATGAGCTAATACATGTAGAATACAGTACTTTAGTCTGTACATTCAGTTTTTTATGAATATCAACTATGTCGTGGTTTAACCTCAGCTGGCAACTAAGCCCACACAGCCGCTCGCTCACTCCCCCCCAGTGGGATGGGGGAGAGAATCGGAAGGGTAAAAGTGAGAAAACTCATGGGTTGAGATAAAGACAGTTTAATAGGTAAAGCAAAAGCTGCGCACGCAAGCAAAGCAAAACAAGGAATTCATTCACTGCTTCCCATCAGCAGGCAGGTGTTCAGC
>NW_008795490.1:5636096-5644409 GCF_000699145.1 Aptenodytes forsteri
GTAGAGCATGGGAAGCTGAAAAGTCCTTGACTAGTGTAAGCACTACCTAGCAACAACTAAAACATCGGTGTGTTATCAACATTATTCTCATACTAAATCCAAAACACAGCACCGTACCAGCTACTAGGAAGGAAATTAACTCTATCCCTGCCGAAACCAGGACAAACTACCAGAACCTAAGTGAGGTTTATTGTTCTCAAATTGAGAGTAAAATTGTATGTGGAACTTTAGCAAAATCTTTAGCTAGGTCAGATTATTCCATTCTATTTATTTTTTTATAATCTTATGTAGATTTTTACTTATTTTTATTAATTTCTCCACAAAACATTTTCTTAGATGGAAATAAGAAATTCTGAGTGCATCATTTTGGTAAGAATAGTGGAGCACTATAAGCAGTGTTAAGTAGCTGTCATGAAACACCTGGCAAGTAAGTTGTCTGAAAAGTTCCTCTTTCTTTCTTTCTAAATTTTGTGGTTAAGTAGCTTTGATTTAGAGGTGTGGAAACTGATAACAAAAGAACCTTCAAATTAGATACTGATTCAAAGTGCACTAGTGAGTTTTGTAATTTGTTTTTTCACCTGTGGTTTAAAATTCTTGGTTTTTGTGGTATCTGCTGGTAAGCTTCTAAATCTTTTGTCTATGATAAAAATCCAGAAAAGTAGCAGTACATATGACTATGTGGCAGGTAGTATTACAAGGAAACAATTACCTTCCTGATGAGTAGAAATGAAGTCTTGTACTTCAGTTGAATAAAAGGGGACATTTGAAGGTATTGGCGAGGTATTTTTCTCTTTCTTTTTATTGAGAGGAGGTAGTTATTGATCAGAAATCTCTCTAACACTTTTTCTTTGTTTATTCAGTAGCTTAATTGACAGAAGAGGATTTATACAACCAGATACACCGCAATTAGCAGGACCATCAAATGGCATTACTATGTATGGGGCCACACAATCGCAGAGCAACATGGTAGGAATCATCCCATAGTGTTGTTCATCAAGATTCCTGTGAATGTTTTCCTTCTCCACTTTCATGTGAACTAATCAAGTAATAACTAACTGGATACAGCTGACACTCTGGGTGGAATGACTTGTTTATTAACAGTAAAGAAAAAAACCCCAAGGCTCTTTTTGATGTATGTTTCACACAGTGTAATAGTTATTGCTCATGGATTCTAAAAAAAAAAAAGAGGCTTTTCTACACTGTTGATTTGTTGAATATACTGGCATTTTGACTTGTACTGTTGACACCTGCTATGTTTTGAACTGGAATATTCAAGTATCATGGACTTGCTCTGGTTCATCATTTTCCAGCTTATTGTTACTTTGTATGGCGCTTTCTTCATACTCTATTTCCTTCTTTGCTTGTACACTGCGGTTTTACATAGACTAATGTGTTTTAAAAAGCAAAGATGAACAAAGAGGAGTTTCTAGGGGAGAAGTGTGTTGAAGAAAGAGCAGGAGGACACTGAACTTCCAATGAACAAAAAATGGCAACTGGATTGTTACAGCAAAAGCTTTTAAACATCTTTGAAACTGTGCCAATAGTTTTTACTTTGTTTTTTGCTGGTAGCATTGGCTATCATAATGGAAGATAGGATTTCCAGTGCCAAGAAGAAGAGAATAACTGGAAAGAGATCTTTTTCCAAAGGCAAGCATCTTACATATGTGCCTATTTCTGAATTGTTATCCACATATCTTCATATTACGTGGGTTCTAAGACTTTGTCAGAGAAGCCATGAGTTATGGACACCCTCCCTCTGCCAAAAAAGAGGAGGCCACAAGGCCTTCTGACATAATTCAGCCTTTCTTTTGAACAAAAGAAGACTCACTATTCCCAGACAGATTAGTTTTAGTGTCACTGATAAACTGGTATAAAAATTCTGCTGTAGTTCCTAAGCTGTTTTTACTCATTATTTTGAGGATTAAATAGAAGATTTGTTAGTCTCCTTAATGAGAAAATGTATTAAAGACACAGTATTAACTCTGAATCTTCTGTGAGGTGCAGTTGTGCAGAACAAGGTAGTGCTCCATGCAAATCTTACTCAAAAAAAAATGTAACTCTGAAAAGAGAAGAGGGGGGTTGAAAAAAAAAAAAAAGGAAAGAGAAAGCAAACCTTAGAAAAATAGCCCTGGTCTTTCAGGGATTACCCAAACTTTCTGACTCTGTCAAGACTTCTTATTTGTGAGGATCATTAAACCACAATAAGTCCCTGGCATTAAATTATCTTGACACTATAAGAATTATACTTGCATTGTAAGAAGACACTAGTTATTAATGAGAAAATCTTGGGCCAATTTGATAGAAAATTGTCTAAATTTGTCTCTAGAAATGAAGAAATCTGCTATGGTATTACTTTGAGTCAAACAGGTAGCTCTTATGATTTTAGAGTGTAATACCTGTAAATACGCAAATTCTTCAAGGATTTGAACTTCTTATATCCTAGAACATCACACTACTCAAACTGCGAAAGGCTTGGGTTCTTTAACAGTTATCAGAGAGAGTCACTTGGAAATGCGCAGCTTTCATTCCTGAAAATGATCTCTCAGAAAAAGCTTGAAAAATGTAATAGGTCGTGTTTAGTATGGAGGAATATCTTTAAGACTGTGATGCCATTTTTCTCAGGGTATTATTCCTGGTCTGTATCCAAGACCAATTGGCTTCTAGTGGCAGCCAGCTATCAGCATTAAAATTTCTCCCTTGAGTTTTATTGCAAACTGTTAAAGACCTGCTTAGTTTCCCAGTCTCTCTAGCACTATTTTGTCTTCCCTGTTTAAAATCTTGCATTCTTTCCCGAGTTGCTTGAAGCAATAAGAAATTATAAATTCATTTCCTGCTGGCAACAATGCAGTGGGACATACCTTTGCCTCTGATCTGTTCTTGTTTCACATTTCCCTTTTTCTGTGTTCAAAGGTCAACGGTTTTGCTCTTCTCAGTAGACTCTGTAGCTACCTTCAGGTTCCCATCTCTCCTATCTCATAAAGCAGCAAACAAAACTGATTTCCCTATTTCACAGTTAAGATCTCAATCTCATCCACATAAGACTTTCTTTTTTTCTACCAAAATTAATTCACCTTACTGCTAGCTTAGTTGTTTTCAGCCATTCTGTTCAGTTACCAGATTTCCTGTTCCGATTTAAATTTCAACAGAAATAATCAAGTAAAACTTCATTCTGTTTAAAGCTTTTTCCCATAAAGTGACCCCTAGTACTTTTCCAGGCTTTACAGTATCTGTTTCTTTCAGCTTTCTTCCCAGTACCCAATCTTAAATTCTTCTGAAGAAGTTTGGGAACAGGAGCGTTGGGAACACCAGCCATTCACTTGTTCTCCACTGAGAAAGACCGCTGAAGCTTCTTGAGCTAAAGGCAGTGGAGTACACTTTATGGCAGAAGCATAACAAGGCATGCAGCATCCTGTTGGGTTTCTTTGGGTTTAGGTTGGTTTTTTTGGTTTTTTTAGAGGAGGAATCTCTGCAAGATTCTCTAGAATCCCTCTTGCTAGAAGTTCAGATGCAAACATCAAAATTTCCTTTGGTGATTGATGGTTGAAATAACAGACTAGCTCAAGCCCAAGACTCCAGTGGAAGCAAAACAGTAGAAGGAAAGTCTTAGTGGAAGAAAAGGTTTCCTTTTTACCTTGCGTCCTCACTGACAAAGGTTAGGCAAAAGAGAGAATATAATTCAGTCTTCCCTTCTGGAAGGTTGCATATGTCTTGGAAAAAAAGGCAGAGGCATAAAATGAAAAACACTTTCTTGGAGCTGAGGCAGGTGAGCCACAAAGAACTGCCTCGTTTGAAGGGGATGTATCTGGTACTGCAGCTTGTATTAATATGGTTTCAGATAAGGATGGGCAAAATGAAATTCCTTGACTTAAGAGCATGTGTAGATCATAGTCTTAGTCCATAAATACTTTTTAAATGGCAGAGGTTTAGCCATTTATACATCATCAGAGATAATTACATTGTGTTAACAAGTTTGACTCTTTTGAGTACAGGAAATAATTTATTAGAAATCTGAAGTGTGTTCCAGTACACCTTTATGGTGTGTCTCCCTGGATTTTATTCCAGAATGCGTTACATCATCTTATCTCTACATTGAATCTTATTGTCTAGATGTTATACTACTTAACCCATATAGTCTGCTAAAATGTCTGTCCTGCCCATTGATGTTAAAGGAAGATTTTAATGAGCATCTTCTATCACACTTGTCTTCTCTTATTCCTTCCCTTCCCTCTTTCCTTTCCTTCGCTTCCCTTCCCTCAAATCTTTTACTCAGTGACTTGTGTCTTTCCAAATAGGAAGATTTAATGAGCATCTTCTATCACACTTGTCTTCTCTTATTCCTCCCTTCCCTCTTTCCTTTCCTTCGCTTCCCTTCCCTCAAATCTTTTACTCAGTGACTTGTGTCTTTCCAAATAGAATTCTTGTGCCTCACCCAGCTAGCCTCTGGTCATTCTTTAAATCTCTCTAGGTTGCTTAGTATTATTTTCTGCTTTCATTTATTTTAATACATCTTTTAGCATAGCATCATTTTTGCATTTAACCTCAAAATAAATATCAGGCTAAGTTTAAACTTGCCAGACACTTGTTTTCAGTGCAATACATTATCTCTTATTCAGGATGCCATTTTTGGGGCACTATTTTAACAGCTTTTGTGGTAATTTTGCCTTTGAGACTTTGAATATTTCATATAGGAGCTGCCCTATTCGTGCCAGTGACTCAGTTTGTCACAATCTCAGCAAGTCAGGGTTGTTGCTATAATCAGTGCTTCATAGACCCATACTATGATTTTTTTTTTTCTAGATCTTTATAAAAGAGCTTTTTCTCCTGTTCTCTCCTTAGTATCACCCTTATCTGACTAAAAGCTGAAGTTTTATTTACTTTTTTGAAGGCTGGAAGCACATAATGATTTTTTTCCTGGTACATTCCCAGTGTTTTTAATCTATTTTCAAATATAATTTGAAATTAATCTGGTAAATTCATTATCCAGCTTCTTAATATCCTTATCCAAGTGACAAGCATGGTCACTTGGAGCTAATGATCTGTAGATCTGGTATTTCCAAAGTATTTTCCTATTGCATTTTATTGATGGTTGTTTTTACAAGCTCTTCATTAGCTGGATTTCCCAAGTATGTCTATTCTCATTCTTAAGAATTTTTTTGCATGAAGCACAGTATCTCAGCCATTATGAAATCATATTTTTCTCTCTATTTTATTCTTTCTTTCTCTTTCATTTTAAGGTTTATTTTCTTTCTGTTCTGAAGAGAGTTCTTATTTCACCATAAACCCATCAGCTACCATTACCTGGATCTGCACTTACGTAGTACTTAGCTTTCTCTTAAAAGCCTAAGTTGATTCTTGGGTTTTGATACAGGGTATTTTATTCTTTAGTAAGCCGTTACGAAGAAACACAGAATCCATCTCACTCCATGCACTTTTTTAGAGGCATTAGTTTGCTTTATTTTTACTATGATGTCTCTAAGAATTCTCTAATGCCTTGTGAGTGATAGACTTTACTCCTATCTGCCTCTGTGTCAGGACAGGTTTATTTCTTTGTTTTTAAGAAATTCACTTGTACTCCTGCATTCTAGGCATCTCTTGTTCAGTGCTTAGGTAGTTCCTTGTGTGCCAAATTCCCTTATTTCCAGCTCTCCCTTTCCTTTCCTGGATGCAGATTGTTTAGTTAGTGTTTTCTTACTTATACGTACCACTGAAAATTATAGGAACCGTAACAGTGCATGCGCAACACTTCGTTACCAGTGAGACATGCAGCAAAGTCCTCTCCCAGATGTTCACATCAGTATTTCTAGCACTGATCTGGAAACAGGAATCCAGCTGATCCAGGGATCTTTAACTCTGACCATCCTAGTGTACTTTCTCCTTTGCTTTTCATATTCTCATTATTAGGAGTAAGTATTTCTACCATGACAGTACAAGGATCAGCAAGGATAGGAGCCCCACTTCGCTGGGAGTTTTACGAGTGTGTTTCCTTGTATATTTACTGTCATACTTCACAAATATAATTTATCATTGCCCAAAATGGAACGTAGGGCTCTTATCAAGCCAACATTACTACAGTCAAGGTTGGTAGAGGACTCTCAATAAAGCATTTTACTTCACAGTTAAAATGGGTTAAGGGCACATGCAGTAAATCAACTTCAGCATTTTGCTTTGGATTGAGGTATGTTTTAGAAGCAATTCTTTTGATTGTGCACATTTACTGCATTTTCGTTCACATCGCAGAGCAGTATGAGAGCACATGAACTAGATTTCTTTCAGAAGATGTGCTCCCAGAATACACCCAACATACTCTAGCCATTCACAGACATTCAATCCATAAGAACAGACAGTAGCTAGTCTGAAGTAAGATCCCTGGAACAGGTATAGTTTCCCCTTTGGCTTCAGAAGCATTTCTCTTGATAGATCTCCTAGTGCACTGTACTACTTGCTAGTGGAGCCATTGACTTGGTGGGTTTTGTGGCTCAGTTGTTGCACAGTATCTGCAATACCATGATTTTGAGTGTGAAATCCTACTGCTGTTGGGAACAGTTATACAGCTCCGTCCCTCCACTCTTTACCCATCTATTGTATCCGTCTAGTATGGCATTTCAGCATTCTTTCTGTTACTTCATAGCACTGTCATTCAGTGCTGTCAGTCTCCTCCGAACTTTTTGTTGTTTGTACTTTATTCAGAGATGCTGAGATAATTCAACCTTCTTTTCCCCATCTCCTGAGAACTGTAACAATTCTTTAATGTTACCAGTGTTTAGAAAATTTTTAATGAAGTTAATTTTAAATTCAAAGTAAATATTCTCTGGCTTTGGCATTAGAAATGTGAAAAATATATTGACATGTACAACTACTATGTTAACATGTATGTTTTGTGTAGCGTAGAAAAAATCAGATTTTCTTCAGGAAAAAAACAAACAAATATTGTTGCTTAGTTGTTTGTATTTATTATTTGTGAAATAAACGCAGAATTTTAGGTTTTGTCTAATTTGCTTTAATTTGTGCCTTTTGATGTGAAAATAAATACAGAGATGGCTAAAATTTCTATGCACACATATAATTGAACTTCCGTACTTATAGAACTTATTAAACTTGTCTTACCTTCAGAATCTGCTGTTCCTCTGAAACAGTGGAAATTGTAAGTGGAAAATAAAATCAGTAGATCAGACATAAGAAGGTACTGGTGGAATAATTTCTACGGTAGATTTTTAGCTATTTAGATTTCAGTACTTGGCTTCCTTTTTGTTACAATCATAGACCTTTTTATTCCATTTGAAATGCTGGTGTTGAATAATTCATGTGATTAATAGCTAAGACTTTTGGCCCCAAATTTCATTTAGTTAAGAGTGAAATATGGAATCAAGAAAAAACCACCATGCCAGCCCTATAAACAAATCCGATTTCCTTGTTCAGTTTTGTGTTGGCTGTTTAGACTCAAGAATAGTCTACCTGTATAGTATATGTTGTTTTTAGCAGATGTTTTTGAGAGCTTCATTGAACACATCTACCTTTTCTAGTATAAACCCCACTCTAGTCACTTTTGAAAGCTGTAAACAGCCTGTATTTTCCTAAGACTTTCATGTTGATCACTGTTAAATAGAACAAAAAAAAAGAAAACCTGAAATGTATCTGAATAAGAGGAGAGGCTTTAGGGAAGTGACAGGTGCATGGAAAATGAAGAAGAGATATACAGCACCTGAAAAAGTTTTATAATGCTCTGTTTAATGGGGCTTTATAAGGCTACTTCATCTGTTTGATATTGATTCAGTTGAAATGCACTAGAGTTTGGTAAGAAGAAAATGAATCCACACTGTACAATGAGTTCAAGTAAATTACCTTCAGCTAATTTAAAACCGTGTGCTTGTATTGCCTGGAACACGTTAATGATTTGCTCTTGAAGATCAGTGCTGAAGCTTCGCTAAAGCAATAAGTCAGCTGCTAACATTATTTGTTTTCAATGTACCCCAGTGGTTATAGGCATTCCTTTGTTATTTAACATGCTCTTTGGCTACTGCTTTTCAGAGAAGATGGATTTTGTTGGTCTTTTTGAAGTTTGAAAATTCAGTTAACAGATCTTTAAGGTCTGCATAGTAAGGTTGGTTGAAGGGCTATAGTTTAATTGAAATCAATACAGGCTGGGGGATGAAGGGACTGAGAGCAGCCCTGCTGAGAAGGACTTGGGGGTATTGGTGGATGAAAAGCTGGACAGGAGCCAGCAATGTGCGCTCGCAGCCCAGAAGGCCAATCGTATCCTGGGCTGCATCAAAAGAAGCGTGGCCAGCAGGTCGAGGGAGGTGATTCTGCCCCTCT
>NW_008795490.1:5644801-5650372 GCF_000699145.1 Aptenodytes forsteri
TTGGACTTGATGACCTTTAGAGGTCCATTCCTACTCAAACTATTCCTATGATTCTTTCTAAATAAGCAGGCGTGAATAACAGTATATTAATCAAGAATGAGTTATTCACACTGAATTACTAATTGAAAGCTTGGCTTTAAAAGATGCTGGCAGTTTGCTTCTTAGTAAGGTACTTATGCAAAGTTTTAGCTTTAAGCCTGTGAGTAATCCCTCTGAAATTATATGGGACCACTTCAGTTGTTTGGCTGGGGCTGTTCATCATTTTGTGGGGGAAAAAATTGCCTGCAACATATATGAACTCAATTTATGTAATAGGAAGTCAGTGCATTTATCTTTCTGAAAGCATAAGTTTTGGAAAATACATAACTGAGTAAGGTTGGAACTTCTGCCTGTCAAAAAGTAGTTGGTCTGGGAGTCCTAAACCACTTAGACACATTTAAAATACTACCTATCTACTGTGACCAAGTAGTCTGCTTGCACACTTTCTGAATGTAATGTGTGTGCATCCACTATTAAGCTATTCAGTGGTGGAATTGGAGGACCTGAAAATATCAGAGGAAGCATTCATAATGATGGTTTTCAACATACAGTAAAGGAAGCAAAAGTCTTTCCATGAATTTCCATTGCTGTAACTTTAGTAGCAATGGTTATGATTGGGAATATCTTGAACAGATACTGGATTTGTAATGTCTTTCAGTAATTTGATATAGATCAAAGAAGTCAGTCATAAAGCAGAATGTATTGCTTTAACAGAATCCTTGAAATAACAACACTGAATAGGCATGTCTTACCTCTGGATGTATTTTTTTATTCTGCTTGCTTGCTTCCAAATTTTCTTTGCTGCACTGGAGTTACAGTTCTATTCACTGACTGTAGTGTTTCTCTTGCACAGCAGAACAGTAGTACGGCAAATGAATCTAACAGGATTTTGAAAATCTGCAGATGTTATAACTGGTCAGGCTATGAATTATTAAATTAATTATCGTCCTTGGAAGTTCTCAAAAGTCACGCCAGTTTGTGTTAAAGAAACTTAATTTGGCAGTAGATCTACTACCCACTTAGCTAGCTGGACGTTATTGAAACACCTACCTGTCTTGTCATCTCAAGGAAAGAATGATAATTTTGTATAAACAGTTCTTAGGAATGATGTAGAGCCAAAAGTGTTCCTAGTAATACTCACTGAGCTTGACTGGATTTATATAATGCTGAATTTGGCTTGTTATTGTGAAAGTGCTTGCCAGAAAATTTGGGGTTCGTACCTTGATTCTTCACATTGTCAAGATTAAATTAATCAAGAAACAGACTAAAAATTATGAAAGTTGATAAAAAATTAATGCATCTGCAGTGCTGCCTAATTTCTACGCATCCTGTAGAGTACTGAGTATAGTGTAGTATATTCTCTAGAGTGTATATATAATGTATTAAATTGGGAGGGGGGGAACTTTTGCTCGTAGAGGCTGTATTGCCAGCTATATCTTTATTAAACCACCTGCATCAAAGGAATTCTTCTGGAAAACTTCTGTAGCACCTTAATTCTGACATGTGAAGACCAATTAAA
Source organism: Aptenodytes forsteri (assembly GCF_000699145.1). Lineage (NCBI taxonomy): Eukaryota > Metazoa > Chordata > Aves > Sphenisciformes > Spheniscidae > Aptenodytes > Aptenodytes forsteri. The sequence goes on from NW_008795490.1 coordinate 5,646,360, forward strand.
AAAAAGACACTTGCCTAGTGTTTTTGAACTTGGAAAGATGCTTGGATTATGCCTTTGGGCCTCTCTCTGAACTGCTAGCTACTCTAGGGTAAAAGGAGTAGTGTGGAAGTGATTCACCTCACCTGGAATCGGGGAGGTTTTGAGGTGCCCGATGCAGTTAGTTACACACGGACTGTGCAGCTAGGCTTTCCAAATGACTTCGAACAAGAATAAGCAAAGCGTTTGAATTACAGTACTCAAAATACTATTTTAGAGGTTACCAAAACCCTTAAGTGAGCACTGTAAATGTTTATCATAATTTACTTTGACGGTAATCCAAAGCACTGGCTCAGTTACGCATGCTTTTTTTTTTTTCCCCGGGCAGCATGCAATGGGATTTTTGGGTGGCTAACCATGGAATGATACTAATGGCTTTCTTTTTTCTCTTCACATCCCATTCTTTTCCATATCTTTTTGTCCATATTCTCCCTTTTTTTCTCTGTTTTGTTTGCCTTATATGTTTTTGACACCCTTCCATTCTACAGTGTGACCAAGATCAGTGCATTCAGAGCACTAAATTCGTTTTGCAGGCCGCTGCCACCCCCCTACTACAGAGTGAGCCAAGCATAACAAGTGAAGAGCTACCTTTACCAGGAAAGACTACTATCAGTGGGCCTTGTGCAACTCTAACTCTAGGGCAACCAACACCACCGTCTTCTATGCCAAATCTCACATCAGATACAGGTTTGACAGACATGATACCATTAAAAGACGAACATGAAGGTCATCAGTTTCTCACTCCTGAAGAAGCTCCATCACCCCCTGGGATGCTGCCAAGTGGAAGTCCTATTACACACAGCCATACAATGCACGTCCTGAGTCTAGCCAGCCAGGATTCATTGCATGAAGACTCAGTACGTGGTCTCGTGAAGCTTAGCTCAGTTTGAACAGCTTTTTTGAACGTTGCACCATTTCTTGGTGTCTATATAAATCTCTACTTATCACGAATGATACTGCAGTACCACTGTAAGACTTCGTAACATGCCTGTAATGGAAACTTTATCACGTAATGGAGTCTACTAAAAAGACAAGTTATTTTTTCAATGGAGCTATGGCATTTTTTTGACCAGGTTGCTAATGGTTGTGCTTTGATGGTGACTGCATTTTATTTTTAAGCAAAACCAGAAATGGTCAATAATCTTGTTTCCTGAAGCTTGGGTACAGCAAGTTGGAATTCAGCCTGTAACAAACGCCATGTACAGTACAAAAGAGAGAGATTCTTGGATGTAAGTGTCATGCTCTGTGTTATATGCTCTTGTAATACACACTTGTTAAGGCTTACCACACTTGTGGCCAGAATGATCTGCACTTACATGTTATGCTACTAATATTTGAGATAGAAAATTACCATTCCATTTGTTAATACACAAAAAAAAAAAAGACTGCAGATATGGATTTGCATGCCACGCTACAGTATGTGTTACAGTGGTGTTGGTATTAAGAGAAAGTGCTGCTTTTTTATTTGTGACTTTCAAAGTGCTGTTTCATTTAAAGACAGTGCAACAAAAAAATTAATGGACTATATTATTTTTTCAATTTATTAAAGTTTATTTTAAATTAATCAGTGGTGCCTAGAAGATGGAGAATTACTGATTTGATCATGTTGCATATCATTTAACCTTCTGTTTAAGTGTTCAGAGTTGAGGTATTGTGTTGTGCCATACCACGAGATTCTTTCACTCCCTAATGTGATACAATTACCTGTGGACCTCCAATAAAATGACATCCTCTATTTGTTGGACATGTGTACAGTTATCCTTGCACAGTTTTCCTGGGGAAAGAGGGGGAAATGATGATTTGTTGACATAGTTTGTAAAGATTTGACTGGAGTATGTTTACATAACGAAACCAGAGCTATGGAAGAAGAGCTGGTTACAATTAGGATTGCTTCAGCGTCTTTTGTGGTTTTGTTTGAGATCTGTATTTGTTCCCATAAGAACTCTTCATTTGGAAACAGTAGTTAGCCTCTGCTTGGACTGTAATTCTGTGTTCCTTATCATATGGCTGAAGGGTGAGGGGCTTAAGATTCAAGACGAAGACCGACAGCTTAGTGAAGTAATCTTAAATGGTTAACAATAGACTGTAGCTGCCCCCAGCCATCATCCTTCATTTGTATTTGTCCTTTAATATTTTAAACTGAAATCCTGATTTCATAGAATTCTTCTGTGCTTTTTTTTTTGTTTAAGTAAAGCACAACAAAAAGGTTGACGAGATTTTTATAATTATTTTTTGTGATAGCTGAAGAGAACCTTAGTTAAGCTGAGAAAGTTTAATAGCTTTAATACTGTATTTACCATGCTTTTCAGGATGTGGAACCTGGATTCTTCTTTGCTCAGGACAAACTAAGTGCAGAATGTGCTTTATTTGATGCTTCTACGGCATGAAAGCGTTCACTAGTTAAGAAATGTAACAGTTCTGTTTTGCTCACCATGGTCATTCACTGACACCAAGCTAAAAATCTTTTTCTTTTTACTTTCGTTGTTGAAATTGAAGACAATCAGCCTGCAGAAAATCAGTCACCCATGCTATTGAAGCTTCAGACAAGATACTGACAAATATCCTACTCCTCTAAGATTTCATAAGCAATCTGTTTCTATAATTGATGATGCTAGCTTTGACCTAATTCAGCGTGTAGAACATAGCAACGCTTTCTGTCTTTAAGTGCCGAAACGGGTCCACCAAAGAACCTCTGGCAGACAAGTCTGTCCTAGCTATTGGAGCCACCAAAGAACCTCTGGCAGACAAGTCTCCCAGCTACTGGAGCCACCCTCCCATCATTTTCCTGAAGCTGGGACAGTTTCGAGTTCTTTCCACCAGCCAAACTGTAGTGACTGACATGTCCCAGTTGGCTGGTCTCCCAATAAGCCCTAAGTATTGGCACATATTTCTGTGTCCGCTCTTGAAGAAGAGTTAGTGGTGCTCATCATCTTGATTTCATCTTTCCCTGATGTGGCTTCTCATGTATGAAGCCATGAACACCTACATTAAAGCAGGTAACTGACTGAGGGCTGGAGACACTGGTCTTATAGGCCTGAGTAAAGAATCCCAGCTTTGAGTTTGTAGACCAGTACTTGACTGAACCATTATCTCATAGGTGTCTGTGGGTAGTTAACTGTGGATGCATTACTCGCTACATAGAAGGACAAGTATTTTTAACATGGTATCAAAACTTCCCACTTGTAGCAGTAATGATGAGGATCACTATTTTAAGGAAATTGTTCTTTTTAAGTCTCCCTGAAATACCCAAGGGATTTTATGCTTCCAAGAATACCAACTTGTGACAACGTTTGTATGTCATTGCCACTAGGGAGTAGTGCAGAAAGCTGCACGTCGGCTCTGTGCACATGATAAAATTAGTGTCAGTTTTAACATGAAACTTGTGCTCATGCTTTTCGCCATCATTTTTTAACCTCTTGTTTTGTTTATAACAGGTATAAGAATTACCTAACACAATTGAAACAGATGTGCTACTTAACAGATGTGCTTTTTTTTTTTAGGTTTCGTTGTTTGGTTGGTTTTGGGTTGGGTTTTTTTTAGTTTTTAAGATCACAACCTTATTTTTTAACATGTTTATGTTTTTAAGTTTGGCACTTGAGAATAAATTAGATACTTTGAATTTGTCTATCTAGATATTTATATCACCCTTATTTTAAGTCTATTTTCCTTCCCATCTCAGTCTTTTTTAAATGGTGACATCTCTAACCTCCCTGACACAACTGCCTTGTGAGGACATCTGCTGGAAGATTTCAGAACTAAGTCTGTTAACCCATATGGTGTGGTACTTGCAGTCTTTGATTGACAGCAGGCAGTGATTTATAGATTCATAGAATCATTTAGGTTGGATAGGACCTTTAAGATCATCAAGTCCAACCATTAACCTAACACTGCCAAGTCCACCACTAAACCATGTCCCTAAGCGCCACATCTACACGTCTTTTAAATACCTCCAGGGATGGTGACTCAATCACTTCCCT
>NW_008795490.1:5651124-5695932 GCF_000699145.1 Aptenodytes forsteri
ACTGAGCCCTGGGGAACACCACTTGTGACTGGCCACCAACTGGATTGAACTCCATTCACCACAACTGTCTGGACCCGGCCATCCAGCCAGTTTTTTACCCAGCAAAGAGTACGCCCGTCCAAGCCATGAGCAGCCAGTTTCTCCAGGAGGATGCTGTGGGAAATGGTGTCAAAGGCTTTACTAAAGTCCAGGTAGACCACATCCACAGCCTTTCCCTCCTCCACTAAGTGGGTCACCTTGTCATAGAAGGAGATCAGGCTAGGCAAGCAGGACCTGCCTTTCATAAACCCATGCTGACTGGGCCTGATCACCTGGTTGTCCCGTAGTTAGCAGGTTGATCGAAGAGATGCCTCTAAAAGGTTTTTGGTCTGTCCCTGTCTTCAGTCGTGGGCGTTCCCTTTGTTGGAACTTGTGTATACATCTGGAATGAGTCAGCAAAGTAACTATTCATCACCTACTCTACAGATTTGATTTTTTTAATTTTATTTTGGTTTTTTGAACTATGATTACAGAGTATGCACACTAGGGATTCAAACTGATGATCCTAGTCAATACTGCACAGGGTTTTTCCTGTTTTTTCTTTGACGATTAGCATAGTAATATTAAATAGTTCTTTCCATCTTCGTCTGATTTGTAAATGATAGTTTTTTTGAAAGTTGATATTTTCAGAAAAGTACATGTTTTTTTCCTCTTAAAAATCTAAAATCTTTGTGTAAAAACTGGTTAGTTTTCTGATAAAAAAAATTTATTCTGCTTTGGTTTTTTTAAATAACATTTTTCCCTTCTAGGTGTCTATATAATATTCTATGTAGAATGTGCTTCATAAAATGTTTTTAAAGGGTCTTTATTCTTGTTATTTCTCAAAGGCATTTCTATTTTAAAAGGGAGTTTTATATTCATATCAGTTAACCAGTAATGTAATAGGCAACAAAATATTATTGTATTTTTGTATAACACTGCATCCTTTACCAACTTTTCATCTGTTCATGTTAACTGATTATACAGGTAGATGTATTTCTGCATAAAGTGGTTAATGCATTCATTAAAAATAATCTTATAGATGGAAGATTAGCTGTTTTGCAGTTGGTCCCAGTGAATGATCCTAGAAGAAGCAAACTGATCTCATAAACCCAAAGACCTATGGGTTAGCAGCATGTGTTACAAGGGAGATGACCAACTGGTGATACTGCTGATTTTGTATTTTTTTAAATCCATATGGTGAGTATAATAGGTCATGGTAAGTAAATTATTGCCTAATGTTCAAAATACTGAATGAAGGAGCATCTCTGCAGAACTAACAAAATTGAGCTTCTGTTTGCCTTTTAGTTCCCAAATTCAGTACAGCTTGCAGAACAACTCAGCAATGTTAGAGGGGTTTAATCCTTACTTTAGTTCTCTTCTGGTTTAAATTATATGTGAGAACTGTCATCAAAAAATCAGGGGATTTTTTTTTTTTCCCCTCCCTTCCCCTTCTCATCAGCAGTGGTCCCCTGAAGATGGGCATGGTGTGTTGGGCCTCAGACCGGCCTGACTGTTTTAAAAATCAATTGCTGCCCGAGTGATTTTGTTTTAAGGGCTGAAGTGAAATGTGGTAGCGTACTTCAACACACTTTCAAATATTCTTAGGCCTAAAATATGAATGGAATGTGTTTTAGACAGTTGAATATAGATTTAGTTCATTTAAACTAGAACTGTCCTAGTTTTCAGGACCCATCTGGGTCAGGGCTTCCTGGTTTTGATTGCCTGCCTGCCTGCAAAGACATTGCAGTTCGACATCTGGCTGAGTGCACTGCCTGGACTTCCAAAAGACTGGTGGGATTAAGTGAGCTATTTAAACCTGTACAAATCTAGATTAATTCTGAGTTGATGCAGCAATTCAGTTCCATCACCAGAAGGCAACTATCTGTTAACATTCAACTGTAGAATTTGAAAGTTCACCACAAACGGTGCAGGGTGGAGAGGAGAACAACTTTTGGATGTTATGAAGAGATAAAATAGGAGTTTGTTTCTGAAGTAGGTCAGAGAGGACAAGAATAAAAAGATGAAAGGGAGAAGACTGAGTGAAAGCAGAACAGAGATTAGCAGGTGACGTGGAGGAAAAGGGGAATTACCTGTAAGCTGTGGAAGGAGAAGGAGGGGGAATAAACAAAAAAAACACATGGGGAAAAAGACGACAGCTGTCAACATTACTTGAACAAAATTTTTCTAAAAAAATCAAGAGAATTGCTCACTGGTATTCAAATATTTTTTGTGAGAAATTTCTTAAAAATCATTCTGGAAAAAAAATTTAACAGAAATAAGATCAGACTTTTGAGAGAAAGCAACTGTAGGAAGATGATGAGAAAAATGTGACGAGTTGATCTACCCTCAAGCTCCTCTCCCCTAGTATCTTTTCCTACTTCTGTTTTGAAAATACATCTGTAAATATAAACACAGGTGAAATCTTGGTCCCTGTGAAGTTGGTGGGAAGCTTAAGACATTCGCCATGCTAAAAATGGTAATTGCTTTAGCATTTTGCATTTCCATACTGATAATTGTTTTAGCATTCTATATTTCCATACCAGAAGTGCCATTGCACTGGGAAAACGAACGGTGTAGTATGGTGCTTTGTTTCTTGGTGATGCCATCATTAAATTTGCTCACCTTTAAGTAGAAGTGTTTTCCTAAGCAGTAGTCTCGCCAATTGGACATGAAACCTGGAGTTCAGTCAGAGTTTCTGTGACTAGTGTGCAAATAGGATTTAAGACTACAGGCTAGATAAACTCTGTGGTTTACAAACCAAAAAGATCTGTCCGGCAGAGATAGATGTACTTTGCAGTACATACTGAAGTCAATTCCACTGGCAACAAAACATTAATGCAGGTGTTACCTTGATGTATTTTATGCCCTGCCCAACTTCAGCTACATTGCCTCTTCTGAAAACTTGGAAGAACAAAACTAAGTTTAACCCCACTATAATTTAAATCTCCCCAGCCCCAAAGCTGGTAACAGCTGCTGGGACTTACCTGTATGCGTTTAGGTGTAGTTATACAAAGGACACAAAGGGACCACCATAAAGCAACTTGGCTGAGTGATCTGTGATGTGAGGAGAACTCTCGGAGCCTTCCTTGAGCTCCTCTCAAAAGCACCATATGCAGTTGAGAAAAGGATGTGAATTTAGCAGACTCCAAAGTATCTCACTCTGGTGTTATGCCCCGTAGCCTGTCCATAGCAGTCTGCAGGGATCTGACTGTGCTGGGGCTGCCGGTTCTGAGGTGGAAGATGAGGCGGACTATTCAGGTGTCATACTTGTTAGGGAATGAACCTCAAAGAACGGTGGAAAGTTCAGTCAAGGTGGTGGCAGCACTCTAGTTAAAGCAGCGTTCGTGTGAAGGGTACGAGTAAGTGATTCCTGTTGCCTATGTGTTCGCTAAGCACAAGGGTTTTGGTAGCAAAGGTGTCAAAGTCCTGCGACCTGTTTCCTGAGCCTCCCGCGCTGTCAGGAGAGAGAGCGCTAGTGCACGATGGGTTCGCACAGTGTGTCACCAGGAAAGTTTGTTTCTCTGTTACGGGGGGAAAAAAAAAAAAAGCTACTTATAGGTGAGAGTATTAACTTAATTCAGTGTAAGCATGTGTAGCTACTGCATGGTTTTGCAGGTGAACCACAACGTTGTTGCAAGAAACAGAAAATCGGTTGCAGGACTTCTGATTCCTCTGCCCTGCTACCGGCCTTGTCCTAGTGCAGCGGCTGACTGTGGTTATTGGCTGGAATAGGAAGGGAGGAGTTCCTGGCAGAAGCAACAGCTGGGCGAGCTTTCTTTTGTTTTCTTTTTTTAACGAAGTGTTAAGTTTCCTTCTAGGTAGGTCACAGAAAATTAAGAGCATGCTCAGTAGTGCTGACTAACCAGCTAAGTTTCTAGCATGCAGAAAATGCCTAGTATTTTTGTGTACTCGGTCTTCTTTCTAAATTGAAAGGAAAAACGAGGTTCTGAAAGTTTCCACAGATCCTGAAAACTTCAATTGAAAAATCTTTTGGAACACAAATGGTGTTTAATCTTTAAATAAATAGTAGGTTTATATTTAATTTATTACCTATATGACTTTTCATCTCTATTGAAATATTAAAAGAACACCTCAAAGTCCTACTGTTGTTTTCATATTCACAATGTCTATCTTTTATTATAGTTACGTCTGAAGAAGAAAACAAGGTTAAATGCTTTATTCCATAGTTACATGAGTAGCAGCTGTTTATAATATTCTTGTCTTACTCTTGAATATTTTCTTCTCTCATATCAAAGGTTAAAATCCTCTTCCATCCCTAAATCGATATTCTGTAACACATTGTACCTTGGTTTTTTAATTATTTAATAATCAAACTTCTGATAGGATAAGTCAGGAATACTAAAAACAGTTTACACGAATCAGAAAAAAAAAAAAACCCAAACCCACACTATTTTTTAGTACTTGTGTGACAAGACTTCACTGCACAATAGTAACAGAATTAGCGCGGTTGATATGAGATGACTTGCTCTAGATTCCAGACTCCGATATCAAAGAGAGGCAGAGAAAATTCATATCTTCCATTTTAGGCTATCTTTTCCCTTCTGTCCTCCTGTTTCCCCACCTCCTCAGAAAATCCTGGGGCAAATGAGCTCAGGATCCTCCAGCCTGGCAGACATGCATCTGACTCAGCCTTTACCCCCTCAGTCACGCCACCCCTCTATGTGCTTACCCAGCACCCTGGTACGCAGCTTCCCTTACTTCTCTGGCTCCTGAGAAACCCTCAGTCTGCAACAAAACACGCCTGGCTTCCTACTGCTCCTTCACATGGGGATGCTCTTGAAACTAATACTGTCATGGAGCTCACCGGGGAGTTTTTCTGGAGGGCATGGGGGGCAGACAGGAACAGGAGGAGTTTCTCAGTTGCTTGTTGTCCTGGTTTCAGCAGGGATAGAGTTAATTTCTTTTCTAGTAGCTGGTACAGTGTTTTGGATTTAGGATGAGAACAAAGTTGATAACGCACCGATGTTTTAGTTGTTGCTAGGTAATGCTTACACTAGCCAAGGACTTTTCAGCTTCCCATGTTCTACCGACTGAGAAGGCTGAAGGTGTTCATGAAAAGCACAAGATTTTTATATTTTCAAGTTCCCAACCCTTTTATATAATTTGATTGAAATATATTCTTATTTAGGGGCATGGAGACAGAGACACACGCTGGCCATGCACTTGCATAGGAAACCAGGCTGCAAAAAATGGTTAAAAATTTGCGTTGACAGGCTAAAATATGTTGTGGGAAAGGTACACATGGGTGAGGAGGGAGTGAGAAGACTTATATCCAGAACTTTTTGACTAAATGCCTGGGACTGAATTTCTTCTGACCTTTGGTTCTGTATGTATCCACATTAGTATTTTAATGCACTTCTGAAATTAATTTTCCTGTTATCTCTGCTTACCACTTCAGCTCATACTATGGAGCAGTCTTGGAATACGAACTAGATTTCTTTTAAATAAAAAACAAACCAGAAGACAGATTCCAGCGGCATACCTAATGCAATCCAAATGCTAACAGGACCAGACTGGAGCTAGTCCAGGGTTTCTATCCCACGCATACAGTGTGGAAATCAGGTCATCGGCACCAAATGTCTTGCTGCAGAAATCTACGCATATTACGCTCACTACTTGTGAAAGTAGATATAACCATAGATAGATTTCCCAACAAACTCGTATTGTTCCTCTGGTTCATAATGCTGAACTTGTGCTCTTCCTTATTTAAAAAAAAAAAGTATCAAAATACCTAGTAATCTGTCAAAATTAGCTTTTGTGAATTTATACAACATTTTTCTTTAAAATATAAAAGTAATTCTTACATGAGGAAGTCATTAACAATGTGCCCAGAAAATGCTCCTGGAATTTTGTCAAATGCAAGACTAACACATGCAATTCAGGGATGCACTTTCAGTAGCATCAGATACCTCCATAAGCTACCCATTTACTCTGACAACATGTTGTCTGGAAATCTTAGGGCCTGATTTCTTGTAGAAATCAGTTTCATTAGTTCATGAGGCTTAACATGAATTATTATAAAGAGATGGTTTCTGCTGTATGTATCCACCTTATTATTTTAATGCACTTCTGAAATTAATTTTCCTGTTTTGGCTTTGTTTTAATTTATGCAAATCTATTTGAAGAGATTAAAGTAAGTATTATTTTAACTATTTATGTTGTTTCTGAATTATGGCAAGTTTTGTTCCTCTCCTATCTGCTCAATAGTCAGTTGCTCTGATCTTATGTTCTTACCATGATAATTAGTGATCCTGATGTCTGAGGAATGGATTCATGTTTTGAGACTGATGGTTGCATTTCTTCTTCCTACATGTTTCCACTGGCTGTAACGGCAATAGCATCCTACAGAATTTTACTAACACCTATTTCAAGGACAATTAAGGAGCACGGCGCTGATTAGAATACATACATAAAATGCCTTAAAGACATGCATTTCTCTCACTGACTGTAAGGAAAGAACATCAGATTACATTAGAAGAAATAGAAACATGGCGTAGCGTGTTGGATTTTATCTAGTCTGATATGAGCAGTATCACATTCATACAAACTGATACATGTCTGTGGTCACCAGTGTTAGTGGGAATGTAAAGCGACGTAAGTTTAAAGAGGTAGCCTCAAAGTCTTTAATTTAGCGTCTTTCCACTGAGATACACAGCAACAGGTTGTTAATAGCACCAGTACAGTGCCAGATGCATTGCATGTACCTTATGAGGAAAATAAGAGCGGGGATGCTGCGTGGAGCCCGTTACATGATTCACGATGACTGCGTGCAAAGTAAGCACGCATACAGGCCTAAAAATCACAGCTTGTTAGTACTTTATCTTATTCTAGATGTTGACCCAGCATGCTATTCACATTATCAGTGCTTGAACATCTGCATTATAGACATTTGTTCATACTGAGAATTCTGCACTAAAAGTACTTACACTGTAAGTAATCAGTCCCAAAACACAGGGAAATCTCTCTTTTGCTTTTTCTGAAGGTGGCTTTTGCTGATTTCTCTTAGAAAATTAAAAAAAAAAAAAAGGAAAGGAAAAAAAAAAAAAAAGGAGGGCTTATCTTTGATACCAAAAGCTATTTTCTCCTTTTCCCCACCCAGGGACCGAACCATACCTGAGACTAATGACTTTTGCTTTCCTGCTCTGTGGTTTGGTAGCCTGCAGGACTCGCGAGCCCGCTCCCGCAGTAACCAGCAGGTTATCCGTTCCCAGCTGCGGTCTCGCATGCTGCTCATCCCCACAGTTCATGCTGGCTGGTAACTGGGTCTGACCGTTGCCCTGAAGCGGACTGGTAAGTTTAAGCCAGATACTGGTTCTCACTTGCTGACCTGTTTCCTTCTACAGAATCAATACAGTTTAAAGGATAGTAACGCCCAAAAGAAGAGAAAGAGCTTTTCAAATCATTCTTCAGGGTTATAATTAGGCAGTTTTATATAACTTAAATGTTTGAGTACTAACATGCAGTAAAGAACATGCAGTAAAATGATTAGTTGTTAAGATTAATTTTACAATTTGCGGGTAGTTTAGAAATATAACCATATGCTTGTCTGTGTGTGAAATCAGAATTTTGGAGATTTGTCTTTAGCGTGCTAGTAAGTTTAGATAAGATGGAATTTCCAACAGAAAAATACAGCTCGGAGGACAAAATATCTGACCCAGTTCAGGCAGCCCCACTTAATTAAAGGATTTGTATTTATTTTGTTTTTACCTTTTCAGGGGTACATAAATGGCAAATACTGTGTCAGTGTAACATTATTCTTGACACATGTAGACTTTTGTAATTAAATGAGCCATATTTTCTGAATGAGAGATTAAAAGAACAGCATACTATTCTTGAGTGTAGAATGTTTGATTTTATTTTTTTTTAAACACAGTTTTTCAACACTCTGTGTCTATTACATCGGATAATGTATAATCAAGAATAAAACAAATATCCAGGTTTAGTGTCTCGCCAAAGTGCTCTGCTGACTTCACAGAGCCAGGTGCTGTCCCAAGACAGTATCATGGTGTAGATCTGAGGTGCTTTTTCTGTCTGTTCTCACAGATTTAGGCAATGTTTTGCTTCATTATTTTCAGTGGTAAATCTTTTTCTAATTGTAGTGGTTTAACCCCAGTCTGCAACTAAGTACCACGCAGCTGCTTGCCCCCCCCCCCCCCCACCCCCCGCGGTGGGATGGGGGAGAGAATCAGAAAAAAAAAGTAAAACCTGTGGGTTGAGATAAAGACAGTTTAATAGGACAGCAAAGGAAGGGAAAATAATAATAATAATAATGATAACAGAATATACAGAACACGTGATGCACAATGCAATTGCTCACCACCCGCTGACCGATGCCCAGCCCGTCCCTGAGCAGTGATCGCTACCCCTTGGCCAACTCCCCCCAGTTTATGTACTGAGCATGATGTCACATGGTATGGAATGTCCCTTTGGCCAGTTTGGGTCAGCTGTCCTGGCTGTGCCCCCTCCCAGCTTCTCGCTGGCAGGGCATGGGAAGCTGAAAAGTCCTTGACTTAATATAAACACTGCTCAGCAACAACTAAAACAACAGTGTGTTATCAACATTATTCTCCTGCTAAATCCAAAACACAGCACTGTACCAGCTACTAGGAGGAAAATTAACTCTATCCCAGCCAAAACATGGACACTAATGGACACTGCAGTCAGTCACAGTTCTGCCCCAAACAAGGAGCAGAAAATGTTTTCATGTTTCTTCTCTGTCATTTGAGTTATACTTACCTCCATAATTTGTCTGCAGTTTCTTCTAGGTGGCAATGACTGATTCTGGATGTTGCTCTGTCCTGCTGTGTTTTCTGATTTCGTTGTAAGGAGGACATTCTACTAGGAAGTTTCTTCTAAGGGACATTTAGCAAAGTTCCTCTTTGATTTCTAATTCCACCTCTCTGGAAGGGTAATCAACTATAAACAGAGTTTCAGATGTTCAGTTCTTAAGTTGGAGACTGTAAGGTCTGTAGCCTTCCTTTGGGCCTCAAATGTCATGTCTTCTGTTTGAGACAGGACTTTAAATGCCTTTTTTTTTCCCCAGCTTGTGTAGGTCTGCATTAGTTTCCTTAGAGAACATAGGGATTTACAAGTATAACAAAGATGCAGTTATATTTATGATCAAGTGAGCAGATAAAATTTAACTTTTTCCAGCGATGCGTGAATTGAAAAAAGTTTTCCCCACAGTTGCATAGGTTTCAAAGAATAGGGGAAAAACAAGATTGTATTGGGTTTGTCAATGAAATATGTTTTTAAAACAAACAAAAAAAGCCACATTCAATTAACATGGAAAAAGAGCTGCTCTACATTTCTGGGCTTTTTAAGTAGTCCTTTTTTCTGGCCACACTCACCTTTGTTACTTGCACTTAAATGTCACTTGTCACCACTGCTCTGGTCAGTGTTTGTAATTGCTTCCTCAATTGAAAACACACCAATTTTGAGTCTGAGCTAGATGATGGAAGAATATATTGCCTCCTTCTCTTCACTTGAAGGCCCTGGGCTATCAATTTCCTGCCCAAGACTCATATTTTCTGTGATTCTTTACCACAGCAGCGTGAGAGTCTCCCACAACCTTGCGATGCCACTCCCTGTATCGCTGCAGGGGGTTATTGTGGTCCGGCTGCCGGGCTCTGCGTTGGTCCTTGCTGAACTTCACAGGGATCCTGTCAGTCCTCCAGCCTGCCTCAGGTTCTCTGAACGGCAGCCTCGCCCTCGGCACATTGACCGAACCCCCACCTCCACCCCCCCCAACAGTTTGTAGTCATCATTCTCTGGTAGCTTCAAGGGTATTAGGAAAATGCACACCCACATGCACACACACAAGCTCAGGATGATTGCCTAAGTCAATTTTTCCTCAGAAAACCCTTCTAAACAAGCCGTACAATTTTGCTTTACACTTTGATTTCCTTTACATGCAAGTCCACTATAGCATGGACTTTCAGCCACGTACATCTAATGCTGACTAATATCTGACTTTGTTTTCCTGTTCAAAGAAAATATGCCTTAGACTAGAGCTTCTTTGAATATATTTCTGCAGCTCCCCAGTGTTTCTGAGTTTTTTCTAAAGTAATTCCTTGAGCTCATTTGAAAGTCTGCTGAAAGCTTCAAGATAGCAGATTACTTTGTGTAAGTGGCTTGGTGGATGACTCAACCTATAAATGATTTAGTACCTGTCTTTCCAGAAGGGATGAAGCTAGGTTGTGTGTTCTATAATTCAGAAAATACTTAACACTTGAGTGAACAGGCATAATCAAAAAGAAACATGATTCACCCGGTATAAGAGCAAACCTGTTGCTTTTATTTTTTTTTTTCTTTCATCATTGTTCGATGTTCATCATTCTAAGTTCAATAATGTCAGGGATGTAGGATTATGCACCCAGGTCTAGAAGGCAGCGGGAATAGTAACATTGTACTGTTACGCTGGAGCATTTAAATCTTACTGGATTATAAAAACAAATGTTGTTTGTTGTTTTTTTCTTTCAGAATAACTGCATTACATTTATAAAAACATGTTTTGACTAAATTGCAATAACTGAAGAATTCATATTCTGGAGGGGAAAAAAAACAGCCATGAAAAAACCCCGCACGATTAGCAAAATGGTTTGGGGGTTGGTAGTATATAGCAGCTATTTAGTGAACAGGAAAGAGTTTTGTAATCATTCCCATGAGCAAAAAAAGGACCCCGCTTCCAGGAGATAAAATTTTCTCTGCAGTCAAGGTCTTCTGAAAGTCTTTTCCTACCCACCTGTGCCGCTGCAAAATTGGCAGTGATTGATAGTTTTACCCGTTGTATGTAACATGTATTGGAAGCTAGCACTCATGATATTACCCAAAACCTTGTCATCCGGTGATTTGATCAACTAAGATTTAGATAAGATTAACAATTATAAGAAAATCCCTTTTCAAATGACCTCTCTATTGCTGTATCTGCCAAGGTTTGAATCACTGTTGCCTCAGGTTAATGTTTTACAAGAACAATTAAGTAGGTTTACATCGATGCCAAGTTCAATTCTTAAAATGTAGAATCAGTACTCTGCGGTGATGACAGTTAGATGCATGTATGAACTAGTAAACAGATCACATTTTGCTATCCTCTCTTGTTTGCTGTTTTAATGTTGCCCTCAGTAAATTCTGAGATTTGGAGTTTTTATTTGCCTTTTATAATTTCCAAGGAAGTGAAAAGCTTTTGTGTCTTTCAGGAAATCATGAATGAAGCCTCCCAGTCTCTAAACTGGGGTCATTTGTTCTAATTTAACCCATGTCCTAGGCTCTGGGAAGAGAAAGTTTAGCTCTACAAGGAAGTGAAATATATTTTGTAAGAGTGGGGTTTTTTTGTTCCCCACCCCTGTTTTCATTGTGAGGAAACTAAATTAGAGGTGTGTGGCCCAGTAAAGTCATTAAACTGGTATTAGTACTGCAGTAGATTATATTTCACGGAAAGCAAAAGATATGGGTTGAAAGTGTTAAACCCCAGGTTAAAATCAGGAAAGAGTCACTAAGAAGTATTGCAGGAAGGGACCCTGAAAGCATCTAACCCATCCTTGTGTCCCAACACATATGAATACCTGTCTCTCTAACACACAAACAATTTTTGCTTATACTGTGCGTAATG
This sequence comes from Aptenodytes forsteri, assembly GCF_000699145.1. Classification (NCBI taxonomy): domain Eukaryota; kingdom Metazoa; phylum Chordata; class Aves; order Sphenisciformes; family Spheniscidae; genus Aptenodytes; species Aptenodytes forsteri. The sequence continues at coordinate 5,662,778 of NW_008795490.1, forward strand.
AGGGAGACTTTGCAACCTCTCCAGGCTCACACCTTCTGTTGTTTCAGTAGCCTCACCATTAGACACATTTTCTTAGTGTCTAAATTAAATCTCCCGCAAGGTAACTCACTCCCATTACCTCATGTCGTGGCCGTTTGGGGCATGTTGGGCAGACTGCGCTTTTCTTGGGCTAACACTCTGCTGGTTCGCTCTGCTGGGGCGAATGGCCGTGCTCATTCCCCTTCTCCCAGCTCTCGACGGGCTGGCAGCACCCCGTAAGGTGCAAGGCCTATGGAAAGCCAAATGTGAGACTCTAACTGAGCCCTAAATCCGTTACTGAAGAACTGCTACCCAGCCAACTCTACTTGCTTGAGCCATGTTCTTTGCTGTTTCCATGAGACGCTTGGGGCTGTTCTGTAGAAAAGGAATAACTGTGGTTGTTTAGGGAGGCTTGTGAGGCTTGATTAATTCTGCTTGGAAAGGTCTTTAATGGAACATCTTACAGAAGATTCAGAAAATCTTACTGAATTTTATTTGATTTTGAATTTTTTTTTCTAACCTGCAATAGAAGTGAAGAAAAGCTGAACAAGTGCTTAGACCCTACTGTCTTACCTGAAAGCTTAGGGAAGATGACGGAAATTTTAAATAACTTAGTTTCAGTGGGTGCATTGTGACAGTCTATTTATGCCAGCTCGTCCAAAATTCGTAAGACAGCTAGCATGATTCTTTGGAAAGAAATCTTGTCTTCATCTTGCAGTTGTGATAAAGTTTCAGTACAACGCAGATCCCCATTCCTTGCTATGAAAAGACAGCTAGTGTGGAGGACTTCATTTTCCAGACACTCATGAGAGCCTGTTGGCGATGATCATGTAAGTCTTACATTAGGCAACACTGCACAGTGACAGAGAGGCATTACATTGGTACATCTCTGTCGGATACTCTCAGCTAAAGTGCTCTCAGAGAGGCTGCAAAGCTGGGTGGATTGTGTATATGGTCCTGGTAGTTCCTGTGCTCTGGAAAAGGGACACTTCTGTGAGGTATTTGTGTGATGGTCTGACCGCCCATTGAGTATCTCATTCTGTGTGTACCATGAGTGTCATGTCCTCATCTCATTCAGAAATGAAGGTCTGCTGGGAGACTGATGGGGGAGGAGAAGGGGAGAAGGAAGGGAAGGGAGAAAAGGAGGAACATGTCTTGTATTTCTACAGGGATGAACTAATACCTCTTTTAAGTCTAGGTAAGAAGGTTATTTGTACACGGTTCTGCACTTTAGGATGTGTTGTGCTGAAATCGTTTGGATATATGGAGTCTGCTTCACTTTTACAGGTGAGTTCTGCTTGCTCAGCACACTGAGTAAACAGTTTACCCTCCAGCAGCTACCTCCTGATAACTCTGGGGAAAGGACCTTAAAAGCAGCACTGCCCATGCTTTCACCTCGGATAAAACCGCAGCAATAGCAAACACCTAACCAATTGCAACATAATATGGAATTTCAAGCCACCTACCAGTTATAAAGCATTTGTGGATTTACAACGTTCAGTTAGTCCTTCAGGCTTCCTTCTCAGTCATGGGGAACACCAGTGCTCTGCAGTAACGCCCCAGTAAGTGCTGAGTCTGCTTGTTCTGGTGTGCAATATGCTGGGGCTCAGCTGTCCGAGCAGCAGTCATTCTTCCTCTGAGCATGCAAACAAACTGGCCAGGGTCAGGGCTTCTTAGCTCCCTCCCCTCCCATGCTGGAAATGCAGCCCATTTCTATGAGAGAGGTTTATTGCTGCATTTACTTATTGATCAGAGAACTTGAATTAAGCAGCGTTACTCATGTTCTCTGACGAGAGGCTGTATAGGGCCAGAAGGGTGCTACTTATCGCTGGCAGGTAGCATGTGCCTTACACTGTGGTTCATACAGTGCTATAAGGGTGTTTAAAGGATTTGAAAGGGAGCTTTAAGGAGTGGGTGAAAGGTGTGTAGGCAAGAAACTTTGGGTACATGTACCTCCTGCCCTAAAAAGGCAACTGCATTTCCAACAGTTCAGTCTTCTCCAAAGTAATTTTAATTATTATCTACAAATGGCTTGATGGGGTAAGAACAGATAGTTGCAGAGGAAGAGAGAAGTGTGAAAGACAAGTAGAGCCTAGAGTGCAGGTCAGGCTCTGGTTCAGCTTGGCACTCGGCAGAAAAGTGCTTCTGAAAAGATTGGCATCTCAGTGAGCAGAGGTGAAAGTAAAAGTCCTCAGAAATCCTATAGAAATGTCATTGACCTGGAAAGAACAGAGCTCTGAACCGGCCACTTGGCTGAAGCTATAGATTACACAGGGAATAAAAAAAAAAAAAAACAAACCAAACCACCAGGAAACACAAAAGAAAAATTATAATAGCCATTGCTATGGAACTTTGATGCTTCACAAACACTCAGACCTCATGATCTTTCAGGTGGTGTTTCTTGTTGTAATTGGAAAGAGGTGAAAGCCCTGTTCTGAATACAAGACAGTAGTACTAAGGGGTTTTTGTAAGATTGGGAACCATTTAAGGCGCGTCTGCACAGTAATCGTAGGCTAATTAATCTTGGTGTTCAGTCAGTAGAGCCAGTCATCTGGAGTAAGTGTGCCGTACAGACCTACCCTTAGTGACTAAGTCGCAGGACTCAGTCAGGAAGCTGGATCACTGACTTGCTGTGTGATCTCAAGCAAGTTGTTTATTGTCATCATGCTTACCGCACCAAATGTTCTGCAAACTGGTTAGGTTCATTTTGGGAACTAATGTTGTGTTACAATACAAAGATGCAGTTCCCAGGCAGAAAAGCAATTTCATTTAATCTTCTGTTTCCTCATATATAAAATGTGGCTTCTTGCTCCCTCCCTTCCCCCCAGAGCAGAATCGTGTTTAGTTAAGTTTACTTACTATGATGAAAACATATTCCAGTGATTTTGAATTTGAGAATTCTGGGGTTCACGTTTACCATGTTCTGCAGTCCCCAGGTGCTCCAGGTTGGTGGAGTAATATGCGCTGTACTGTGATGTGGTTTAAGTATACTGCATTATAGAATTGTCATGGATCAAGTATTTTTCATGCAGACATTTACCATATATATTTAGAATGTGCATAGGTACACACATACCTACACCTACACACATTGTAATAACTATATTTGTGTGTAGATAAACGTGTAGATAAACGTGTTCTGACATGTTTATAGTGTCAACACACGTAGTCATGGCAGGTTACAGGCCACAAAGAGAGGAAAACTGCTGCCCTGACTGTCTGAATTATTGTCAGGCATTAAACTGCCTCCATTCGGGGATGTTTTAGTCTTGTGCCATCCCTCAAGGAGAGAAAATGTGACAATGTTGCACTTAAATTGGTGTTTACTTTATTAATGCGAAGTAGCATTGTATTTCTTAAGTGGAATGCATTTCCTATGGTTCACTGCTGAAAGAAAGTTTGTGGTAACTCGGGCCATGATGTTAGATGCTATACAGGGATCTAATGATAGCTAAAATATCAAGAGAATAAGGTCTAATGGTTTCCAAATTCTATTTCTCAGACCACCTGCAATTTTTGAACTTCATATTAGTAGTCCATTAAAAAAAAAGAGCTGTTCTTGTTTGCTGCTGCTGCACTGGATGTAAAAGAAGCCCAAATTTTAAATTTTTTTTTATTTATTACCTTGGTAAGAAACAAATGGCTGTCATTGTAACAGAGATGGTATCAGTCACTAGCAGAAGGGAGAGCAGTCATTTTCATGGTCTAGGAACAGAACTGAGAACCTCTGGCTCTGCCAGACTTTTCCAGGCAATGTTTCTCCAGTGTCTTTGGTGTAGGCAGCTGCCAAGCCACATGATTTTATACTGAACTGAAACCTATTCCTGCTCTTCCAGAATCTGTGGGGACAGATTGCAGTCCAGGTTCAGAAGATCTCGGTGCAGCTCTGTTGGCTTCATTATAAATCTGTGTCTTGCAGATTGCCGAGAGTTGCACAGGGGTTCAAACATGCCAAGATGTTGAAATGCTACATCATGTGTCTTCTCCCCCAGCTGCCCCTCCAAGGCATCAGGGAAGTACTTTTCTGAGGCATATTGCTGCCACCTTCCAGACCCTGAAACAGGTTTTATGGAGTCCTTATTGCTTATACCACAGAGCAAAAGAGATGGATCCTGCACTAGGATAGATGGTACAACTCTGAAGGGAGATTGTACAAAAGTGACTTCAAACTCCGTGCTGTCCCAACTAGTGATAGCTGCATGCTCTGCTGCTTTGTGAGCAGCAGGTTGTGCCCTATAAATTGCCGCAGCCCAGGCTTAGCTGATAATATCTTCAGGAATCCACTGCAGCAGAAAAGAGCTAGCAAAGTGCAAGGACCCAGGCTTCCTCATCCAAGAGAAATGCAGTGCAGATGCTACATGGTCATGATGCCACTGGAGATTTACTTTCCAGTGTGGAGACCTTGCAATGATGTTAGCCTCAGAGCCTTTTAGTGCTGCCAGGGTAGTTCAAAGCAGTGACCGTGCAAGCTAGAGTCCAGGCCAGTCCCTTTTTAAGCGCATAGGGTTGGAAGAGAAGAGGAAATATTCTTGCTTTTCATATTTGGGCTGTGACCTGAATGAGTATATCTCATTGTTGGCATAGATCAACTATATTCACTAATGTCTGGCAAACTTGTGTGCTCAGAGAGTTGAGAAGCAGTGATAAAATGGTATTGTCCTAATGCTAGGACTGTCCTTAGCAGATGCGAAATAGGAAAGGGAAGACAAATGTCCTTCCAACTTCCTTCCCTTGCAGTCTAGATCTAACCATCCCCAATGTGGAGAGCAGGTTTTCTAAGTACCAATAACTATGACTCCTCCCACAACTTCATGGTTATCCAGAGCTGAACATGTGCCTGTGCTGTAGCTATCCTTGTTATTAGCCTTCTAGATCCTCGTTATTACCTCTAAGAGTGTGCAAACCAGTATTTTCTGTGATCTGTATTTCTTCATACTACATAGGTCTATATCCTTAAGGGTCTTATTTCTGCACATCATCATTTGTCCTTTCAACCCACATTTCAAGATGATTCAGGTATCTTCATGTTCACTAAAATTACTACACCTTTGAAGGGAAGATATGTTATTTTCAGTCCATCATTAAATCGTTTTGAAACTTGAACGACAATTTTCCAGGTTGTAGCTTTTTTTTTTTATTGTTTGGGTTATTTTGATAAGAAAATAGATTGCAAAGGAGGAGGGGTTGTGAATTCAGTCAGCTGATGGCAGTGATATATGCCTACGATAGACACAGTGGAATGAGGACCAGCTGTATCTGCTTGGCTTGCAACTGCTCTCCCCATGCCCAAACGAACAAGATGCCAACAGCTCAGTGAATTTTATTTCATTCTAAAGCATTTGCGCTGTAAAAATTAGCTTACTAAAATAAATATTAATAATTTCTTTCCTACTGAAAAGGCCAGAAAACAGCAAAGAACTTTTCTAGATTAAGTTCATCTCAGCAAACTTCAGGAAAAATTAGTTTTTACCTCTTTCTTTCACTAGCACTAGTGTAAAAGTAAAAAGCTGTTATGTGGAAACGTTTTGATGAATAGCATAGTTCTGTTCCCTAAAAATCAACTAGTAGATCAAATCTGTTCAAAAGAAACAGAATTTAAATATTTTTTTATATATATAATTTCCTGAGAGCAGGAGAGGTAGTATCTGTAGTGTCCTAATAAATCATTTAGACTAATTCAATCAGGCCTGGTTTCACATGAAAAGGTTCCTGGAACTGGTTAATTTCTTTATTTCCTTATTAGTCAGGGTACTTTTAATCACTTTGAGTTGTCTCTGTACAATTAATAAACAGGAGAGGTTATCTGTAGTGTCCTAATAAATCATTTAGACTAATTCAATCAGGCCTGGTTTCACATGAAAAGGTTCCTGGAACTGGTTAATTTCTTTATTTCCTTATTAGTCAGGGTACTTTTAATCACTTTGAGTTGTCTCTGTACAATTAATAAAATAGGAACTCAGAGCAGGTTTCAGAAGTAGAACTATGTGTTACTATGAGTTACAAATACAAACTTTGCCTGTTCTTTAGGCTTGATTACAAGTACAACATAGAACTAGAGCAATTCTCAGGTCATTGATCTGTTTAGTCCAGTCACATTTGTTTGCAATGGCCAGAAGGAAGATGCACGATATCCTGCCACGAGCAGTGGGGAAATAATCTCTCCCAGGAAGTGCAGGCCTGAGATACGAAGCCTGATGATTTTTAGCCATTTCATAACATCCAGGATGACGGTGTTCGGTTTTTGTTTATTAAAAAAAAAAAAAAAGGTGTTTTTGTGTTTCCCTGGAAATTTCCAGTGCTTTTGATTCCTACTAAGATCTTTGCATTTGTGATACATGTGGTAATGAGGTTCCCTAATTATTCAATACATGTTGCCTCCCCCAAAATAATTTTTTAAACTTTTTTAGTTCCTCACTTTTGATCTCCATATTAAATCTCTTTTTTGTCTGTTTGTTTGTTTTTTTCCCATTGCCTTCTGAGCCAAAGCAAATAGATGCATTGCTTGTCCAAGGTTTGTTTATGTTACTAGTTCATCACTGAATTTAGGCTTACTGTAATTTGCTTACTCAGAGACACATGCGGGGCCAGTTCTTGAGACCAGCAGTCCTTGCAGATCATATATAGGTTCCTCAGCTCTTCCCCTTCAGAAGCGAAGCTCAGGACCCCCTGGGCTGTCTCCAGAAACAGCTTTCTCCAGGACTCGCATCCACTTAAGTCACTTAGGAAAAACAAGTGTTCAACATTAATCTCTGTTCTTGAGATTTGCCCCCAGGCAAACCCCATCCAAATTCCTTTTAGGCTACCTGGGCTTCAGAGGTGAACGGGGTGTGGGGGGGTACGAATCCTCCTTTTGTGCAGCTGCCTGGCAGTACAAGTAACTGTGGAGCTTTAACTGTCAAATTGTGCCTTTAAATGTACGAAACCTTCTTCAGCAGAGGCTGAGAGAACATACATTAAGCTCACCATAGAGCATCTTTCACCATAACGTGGACAGATGACTTCTTACATGACACTTTCACAGTGCCTGCACGAGAAGCTGCAGTGTTAATTGGGATCTACAAACGCTGCGCGTGTCATTTTGACTTCTGCCCCCCTGGTATTTGTGCAGTGGTAGCAGAAGCCAGAATCTGTCACCCAAGCCCTGTGCTCAGCATCTGATGTGTTATTTGCTCTTAGGGTACACTTCTGTAAACCCACAGGGGCTCCAGCTAATGCAATTGTATTCCAGAGAGGTTTAATTATGCCCATTCTTTTCCTTTCCTCTCTCCTTGTGCCTTCTTTTGGTGAAATAAGACCTTCTGATCAGAAGGGCGGGAAAGGTTGACCACCAAGATTGATCACAGCAGGCTCTGGGAGAAATGCTCAGGCTTTCCTCCCAGGGCAGCAAGAGATTGGGACAAGAAGGGTTTGGCTGCCTTGTGGTTGCTTGTGTTGTTGATCTCTCAAAGCAATTCTGAGAAGGCAAAGCTAGGTTGTCTGGATGTCAGCATTTTCATAGTTTTTGCGCATGACGCTTGTCACCTTTTTTGTATAGCATTTTTAACAGAAAGGGGTGCATTCTGCTGCCTGCTGCACAGATATCCAGCTGGAGTAACTCCATCACTAGTCCCGTGAACCAAATAGTTTTGTTTGAACAAGTAATTTTCTTGGCAAGTAAAAGCAGAAACGAGTTCTCCCACTGTAATGTATTCTCAGAAGTTATTGGTTTAGACTGTGTACTGCACTAATGGCACTGTACAACCCTTTTTGCCCATTAGGCAGTTTGAGGCTCAATCAAATGTCTGTGAAGAAGGTGTTGTCCCCTAAGCAAAGCACCCAAAAAAACCTGTGTTCTGAAACAGCTTTACTTTTACCAAGACCGATTTGTGACCTTTTCCTTATCATTTTGCCATGCTCAATAAGGCATGCCTGAGGTGTCATTCGCCTTTTAGTAATTGTCCCAAAGTCCCGCTAGGGCCTATATAAAGACTATATGTCTATATAAAAGACAGTATAGAAAGACATGCTCGCTTATCTAGTGGTGAAAGTCTTTTGGATTTCACCTTATGTAGGTGACAAGCTGTGGATGCTAAAAAGAGTTTGATCATGCTATATATTGTCTTCCCAAGGTGCAATTGGTGTATGCTGTGTCTCCTGTCTTCAGGGTGTTCTTGCAACACAGAAACTTAGATTAACAAGATAGAATCATTAGTATATCCCATTTTTACTTTACCTTTGAGCCTGCAGTTTCAGTTTTCTTCCTGCCACACTTTTTGCTGTCCTCTCTTGCTTCAGCCTGACCATGTGCAATTACTGCCTTCCCAAATGTTAAACTCTATTAAGTAACTACCGTTTCAGAGCCAACCTGAGCCCTAACAGATTGCAAAACCCACTGTGAAGCAGAATGTCCTTCCGCATGAGGCTGGACAGCGTTCATATTCCAGATTGCAGGTTTTTTCACATAATTATCCATGTCTTTGAGATGAGTATATGAATTTATGGGGCAATATATATTATGAATTGTCATGTAAATTTCATGGGATTTAATGCACATAACCCATTACTGCGGACACAGTATTAATTAAATCCCTTCAGTGCGGTATAGCTTCTTTGGAGAACAGCTTGCCCAAACCCTACTTCTGAAACAGATAGTGAGTTATTCATGTGACATATTAGTCATTGAAATATCTCTTAATCAGGATTTTAATCAGCATGCTTTGGCTTTTCTTCTCTAAAATGTGAGATCTGAAATGTTACCTAAGACCAGATCATTCCTTCTGCAAAAAGAGGCCTGGGGGAAGTTGAGGGATGAAATCTCTGCCAGCAGACTGCACCACAGTCCCCTGCTGGGGCAGGAACTGATGTACCAGAGTAACCTCCCCGAGCGGTGGTAAAACCTGAGACTTTACAAGACCTAGTAGAGGACTCTCTGCTTCTGTGTAGGAGCTTTCCCTCATTTCAGCTCCCTGAGCTGCAGCTGCCTTGGGATATTTAGCTGATGGGGTGGGGATGTTACTTTTGTCTGAGGTGCTGGTACAGTACCTGTCACTGTCATGTCTGAACGGTTTGTGTTTGTTCTTGCAGCTAGCCCAGGATACGTGCTGGCAGACTGGTTGATAACACATTTCACCTTACCCATGCTCAGTCTGCCTGTGGCCCCGTGCTAAGGTGCTAAGTATGGTTGGGCTCTTCCGTCACCTCCCTTCAAGTCTTGAAGATGGACTGCTTGTGCCTTTGCTTCTCTGCCAGCGCAGTCACACCCAGCTAGTAAAGACTAGCTCTGCAAAGATGGTAGGCACCTTCTACCTACTTTGGTGATTTTGGTAGGAGTGCAGGTACATAAATAGGTGGCTGGTGCTTAAATTCCTTAAGTCCGCTTAAATGCGGACTTCCTGTGAAGCATCTAATTAAGGCCATGCTGGAGCAGGGAGTTGAAGTATGCTTTCCAAGGCCAACTGGAAACTGGATTGACTAATTTACGGGGTTCAGTTTCTTCTTCTGACCTCTGCTTGACCTCTTTTGGGGATGAAAAGAGAAGTCAAGCCTTCTGTTCCTGGCCCACCCCAACTGTACTTCCCCCCAGACCAAGCCCCCAGTGCAGCCCCTTGCCTTGTGGATGGGAGCCTATCATTGCACCTGCCTACGGACGGTGCCCTGCGAGGGTGAGACGTGTGGGGTGCACACATGCCCAAGTTCTGATTTCCCCTCTTGCTGGGCGCTTTGTTGCTGTGTCCCTACAAGAGCGATAGGAATTATAAAGCAGCCGGCCAGCCGGTGCCCTGGCAGGTACTCAAGCTCTGCTTAGTGTAGCTGTGTTGGCCAAAACTGCATAGCTCCCTGTTCCACCTTCATCCCAGCTGAATTGATGTAAGAAGACACCCCTCAGTTAAAGAGCATTTCAGCTTCTTCACTGGTGCTTTGAAATATTTTCCCATCTCATCTATCTGTTAATATTGGCAAGTGCCTGTGTTGGCAGGTTCTTGTGTTGCCAGCTTTCATGCTTTTGTCAAAAGTCATTGGGTTGCTCTGCTAAGCTTCAGCTCCTGCAGCCAAATGATAAATGACAACGTCTAGCCTTGTTTTTTATGGCTGAGGAAGAAATGCCACCATATCAGAATTTAAAAATCTGGAAATGAAAAAAAAAACCCTGAATCTTCATTGTTGTTAATAATAATAAAACCATGATGTTATACTGCTAGTCGTATTATGTAGAGGATACGTGTGGCAGTGAAAAACCCTTACCAATGGTCACAGAATATAAATTTTACCGTGAAATTTTGCTAGGAGGAAATTCTTCAGGCCACAACACACTGACCCAAATCTTCATTCTGTATTGGTTCAGCCATTCGGGCAGCACTACTTCTCATCTCTCACGCAGTAAGTTTGTTGGTTTGATGGTGGGTACCTGTAAGGTCCCTCGCTGTTAGCAAGGACACTCAGGTATTTTCTGAGGTAGAGCAGTTCCCTTGCTTCAAATGCCTCTCTGTGTCCAAAGCTGGGCCTATTGGTCCTACCTGCATCCTTTTCTGTGACCTTCTTTTTCCAAGGTGAACGTGGCAGTCAGCCACCCTCGGAAGTGGGGGGATCACACTGCTGGTAAGCAGAGGTAAGCCATGATTTCCTTTGTTACAATGGGGAGAGAGAGAATAGCTTGGTGTCTACATTATACCGGCTACAGGGAGCTGTGCTACTGGAGCTCAGAAAAATCATTTTCAGAGGTTAAAGATTAGTAGTGGTATACTACAGGTCACAGTCTGACTCTGCTCCTTGCACTTTGCTCTGTCTCGGTTGAGGGCCGGCTGGCCTAGGGAGAAAACAGTCCCCCTGTTTGTTTCCTGGGGAGAGCTGTCTTACCCAGTCAAATCCAGCTTCTTTGTCCTTTTTCAGCAAGGGAACTAAAGGCAGAGAGTTTAAATGACTAAGTAAGGCCAAACAATGAGTCAATACCAGCAGTCGAACTGAAACTCAGGAGTCCTTGGCTTCTGCTCCCGTGTTTTCTCTCCTGCTTGAGGAGACGGGAAGCTGAGAGGCGGGCGTCTGCAAGAGGTCTGTAGAGGACCAAATAAACGCTCGCTTGTGTGCGAGTGAACACAACCTCGTCTGTCTGTGCCTGGTGCTCTGAGAAGGAGTTCAGTGTGTGCTCCTGCCATTAATTGCAGAGCCAGATCCTCTCCTGCACTGCAGCTGCTTTGTGCTGCACGGAGGAGCGTGGCCCCAAGGCTGGCACGGCTGGGCAGGAGAGGACCACCTCGGGCTTACGGTGCGTGCCATTACAGCCTTCCCAGGGACCGCCGGAGGGCTCGTACCTGGGGAGAGGGAGGGAGGATTTGTGTGCACCCGCAGAAGGCTGGCGGGGGAGCACGCTGTGGCGCTCCTCCAACCTCCATAATTTGGAGAGGTCTGGGGATGGGGGAACTCACGAGACACCAAGATCCACTTCGCTTCTGAGTTTCGAGCACTCTGCTTGGCCACCCCTTGTAACAGGCCAAGGAGAGGAAAATGTGTTAACTCGATAGATGAAAAGAGCTCTTCTGAAAGCATTGCATACTTTTGATTAGTATTATTAATGTTATGAATCCAGATGGTTTGATGCCAGATTTCAGTCCAGATTGGAGCTTGTACAGCTGACATCCATCCTCTCAGGGAGGGAGTTGCTCGTGGAAAGAGCAATAGTCCTTACAGTGCGGTGAATGGCAATATCGGAAATAATTTTCTTACACTGTCATTTGATGTGCAGATAAAATTAAAAAACCATAATTGCTTTTTATTTTTAATGTATGACATTTAAATCTAGTGAACTTGTCAGAGGATAGTATGATGCTTGAATTAAATACAGCTATGTTGCTTGTATTCTTGGCCCTGACAACATGAGGTGACTGAAAGGTTACTTTTTTGTCCTCCTGCTTTTTTCTTCCAAGGTACTTTTGACTGTTTCCTGGCTTTGTTTAGCAGAAGCATCCAGTTCTGTCACTGAGCTGACAGTCACGGAGGGTGTTCTGCTATATTTATGCTTTACGCAATATTTGTGTCAAAAAGCCTCTGTCTAAACAGACTCGATGTCAGTAAAAGATGACCCTGGAATAAACGGTCCCAGAAAGCTAATCTTTCCCAAAAGTGACTAATGTGAGGCAAATGGAAAATGTCGGTCTGAAACAAGTCAGATCCAGCTGTGTGCATCTGATTAAAAACATCAATTGCTGGACATCTAAACCAAATAAAGTATGAAACATTTTGATTAAGCAAAACCGGGGAACTGTTACCATTTTTAGGATGTGTTTAAACGTGTCAGTATCTGTTATCTGATATACTGACATCTTCAGTATCTATTTAAAGGGATTCCAGTGTTCAGACAATATATGCTGTAACTTCTATCCAAAATTACTTTGGTCTCCTTGCACCCAAGCTGGAAATTCCTGTCCCCCTTGTCCATCCATCTCAAGATCAAATACAGACGGTTTTCCCATAACTGGGCTGCTTCTTTCCAGCTGGCCTTCTGTGCAACTCATTTTTTTCAGACCTTGTATAGGTCTATCTGTAGTGTTTTGACTATAATCTGCACTCTACATAATCACAGGAAAATGGCTCTCCAAAACTTCTTAAGTGCATAACAGAGTATAAAATCTGAGGAAATCTGAGACTGCAGCTAGAAGAGAAGTCAAGATGAGGAAAATTATGTCATTTCAAACACAAAATATGATTAGCAGTATATCTTAATTCAAAGAAATTCATGTCAGTGTCAGCATGGGCATACAATTTTGGAAAGAGCTGAAAATGCTTCTTAGTATATAGGATACCATTCTTCTTAGGACTTAGGATACAATTATTCTGATATCTTAAGTATTTGTGTGCCTTCTGTCAAACAAAAACCATGCTCAGTTCTTCACTTGAAAAGGAAATCTAATTTTTAAGGTGTATGCTCCAATTACTTAACATACCAATAATCATAATCATCTGCTTCTAAAAATGAATTTAGTAATTACAGCCAAACTAGCAGACATAGTGGGTGGTGACAGTTGTGGCAAGAATTATTTCAGAAAAGGTACGACACTTCTTTCACAAATAACACAAAGTGCAATTTTAATAGCACATTTTCAGGCCACCAGGCTGCTTAAACTACTCTGATCTGCTGAGATTTGGGCAGGTGGCCTGACAGGGGATTCTGCGTAGCGTGCAAGGGGCCGATAGTCCTTCTAGTTATGATGCATTCTGGCAACAACAACAAAAATTTTAGTTTAGGAACTAGTTTTTGGGAAAGTCAATCTCCAGTGAGCAGCCTGGGATACAGAGCAGAAGAGTACAGCAAATCAAAGCTGTATGAAATGTTGTAAGTTAATGCACATGCGTGTGTTTTAATAATTTATGTTAGACAGAAGCATTAGGGGGACAGCAAAGAGGATTTGCTCTTGGATCCAGCATGAAGTGGTTTCACAACTCTCTTAAAGAAACAAGAGGAGCTACTTCAGTATAGCAGCCCTTACTTCTGCTCAATTCGTTTTGGGGAAAGGGTGAGCGGGTCCTTTACACACAGTGCAAGGGAATGTCCTCAGCCGTTTCAGAGGATGGCAGAAAAATAAAGGTTGCCTCAGACTGGATCCGCCTGTCTCCACAGTATGTTTTGCCATCTCTGTAACAATGTGGTGGTAACAGTTAGTTCCTGATCCCTCTGGCATATCGCCCTAAGGCAGACGAGGAGATTAACCTAAGTTTAGCATGATATTGTTCAAAAAATAACCCCATCTCTCAATTTTTTTTCCCCAAGTAAGCAATACAGTTCTGATGAGTGGAGAAGGTAGGAAAGGGAAATGCCTTTTTTGTAGAATAGAGGCCTCTTAATTGCAGGATACCATCCATCTTCTCAGGATGTGTCTGACACCAAATTTCCTTCACTGGCTTGTGAAAAAGGAATATTTTATCAAGCATCCTGAATTTTGCTCCTGTTTGGATCTAATTATGTAATTTGCTAGTCAGGGTGATTCTGAGATACTTAAATATGCAAAGGCAATTGTGAAGCTCTTTGAAGGTCTTTTGGAAAATTAGTTTGTATTTATGCATAAAACCGGCCTGAAACAGATGCATACAGATACAGCGGTGAAGGTTGATTAAAGGTATGTAGGTCATTAGGGTGAAATTCAAGATTTGTTAGAGATTGTAGGATTGTGTTGGTTTATGTTCTCACTGGATGCAATCTTGACAGTTGCTATATATGATTTTAGGGGAAAAAATGTTGACTCTTGCCAACAATATTTGCTGCTTCCTCCAAAGTATTTGTGACAGGCATCATAGCAGCTATCAAGGGCTAGCTTTTCTGAGATTTCTGTGCACTGAGTGCAAAATCCTTTTAAAACTTTTTCATTTAATCTCTACATATAAGCTGAGCTTATATGAAAATGTAACTCTGGGTGTATTGGGAGAGCTTATACTACATTGGAAAAAGCAGTCAGATATTCCACATAGGCAATTTATATGGAGTCAGTTCTGGGTTTACTCACGTTTATTGGGTCTTTTTCTTTGGCAGGTTTCTCTGTAGGGATGAGAGTACAAGGATCTTAGAGCAAAAATAGGGGACAGACAACATTGTTTTGCAGATGAAGATCAGCACTAGAAACCATAGGGACATCAGACCTGTACATTTGCATTGCTCCAGTATAGATTGCCTCTCAGAGATATGATCTTTCACTGTGTTTTCCAGGCTCCTCCTGACCTTCTTATCACACCGTCCTCATTTGTGGCTATTGCCTCTGAATAGTGCGAATAGGCTCTATTGGCTGACAGTGGTGGAGGAATGATTTGGCAGAACAGTGTGATTCACTCCACGAAGAAATTTGGCCAGCAAGTCATTAAAACACACACACACACAGACACGATGCACCCAGAACCAAATATCTAGGGAGGCTATGTAAATAATGGGTAGTAGAGAGTCAGTTAAATGACTGCTGGCCCGTCAGAGTTAGAGCTGAGAAAAGGAAGTTGCCTACAATCCAGAGCAAAGCACGTGATGAAATAGCAACAAACTCATGACATAGGAATCCCTGAGTGGGTAATTCAGCCTTTCCAGGCTGCAGTGATGAATCACTGAGCATTTTTCTGGGTGTGAGCCTTCAGGTGATGGGGACAATGTTGGCCGGAGTGGAAGTGACCTCGACAACAGGCTCTCTGGCACAGATCAGGGGCCTTTCCAAAGCAGAAAGGCAGCGGGTCAGCAACACAGAGCACACAGCTAGGGTTTAATTGTGAGGTTAGGATTAAATAACCATTTGTCAAGACTTAAGAGCGCAGCTCTATTACATGTCTGAGAGCAGATAGGTGCTGTTAGCATCTAGCTCAACACATGATAATTATATATGATACCTTCAATAGAAAAGTAATTCAAACTGCAGTGAAACAAAGTTGTAAAGGCAGCAGTGACTGGACAAAAAACATGAGGGTTTTTTCCCTTCTTTGCCATTCTAAAGCCCTGATGGCGAGACATTCAGTTTTTGGCTTTGAAGACTTGTGATCAAATATAACTTTTTTGTAGCACCATCAGAATCAATGCAGTTACATTAAGGATGGATTCAGTCATCTTTCTGTGACCACAGAATAATGTATCCCTCTTAAAACTATAATATTTGAACAAAATGCCTAAGAAACCTTAACATGCTCCAGAGTTTTTAAAGTGCATATGAATTTTTGACCAGAGTAAGTATGGGTAGCTGTGTATACTTATACAATAGCTCTCCATGACATTCTGTAAAGTAAATTATCTTGTAATACTGTAAGTACCTTCAAAAATAAGTTATTGAAAAAGCAAAGAAATAGAGACAAGCTAACATAGCAAGCAACAACTAGCTGTCCCTACATAAACAGTACCCCTGTGCTCCAGGAGAACAGCCATACAGACACCACTGTAATTGTAGTGGTGGCCAGCACCTTGTGGGCTTCAGTGCTGTAAATGAGGGTTTGGCTCTCAGAAGTTTCCTTTACCTTCTTGCTCACAGAAGTTTCTGTTGTCTGGGCAGAACTGCTGTTGCTGCGGCATGCCAGCTGTCCCCCGGGAGAGGACTGCGGGGGGAGGGCAATGAGGGGAAACGGCATTAAAACTTGACAAATCACTGCTCCCACTCACTGTTATAGGAACTGTAAGAAGTCAGAAAATACAGGACTTATCCCCCTATACCTCCCGGATCTCCGTGTAGGAGAGTCCACAGACAGCAACAACCTAACTCTGCAAAACTGGTGGTTTTAAAGGGCTATCAATTTAAATTTTATGAAAAGACAGCTCTGCCTGTTGTCAGGCAACGACTACCTGCTCATAGTACTGAGACGTGTTCCCATCAATGAAAAGAGGTTAATCTGTCTGCCCAACAACAGTTCTGACTTGTGGCTCACATAATGCTTGATCCAAAGCTTGTCCGCGGTCAGTAAAGGGGTGTGTGTCAGGAACATGCTAATTATTTTTAATAATGAAACATTAGGATTAGGTAGTACGTTATCCTCCACCTTGTGAAATTCTTCTAAAATTTTCTTCTTGTGCCCAAGCAAATGTACCGTTTACATCCATTAGCCTCTCTTCTGTTTGTAAAATTACACAGTGCAGTGTAGCTTCTCTATGAGAATTAAGCTTTGTAGAGACTAAAACTATGTGAGGGTTCCCAGAGTCAGGATATATCTGTGCAAGGTCTTTGGCTACAAAAAGGACCACATAATGTCTGGTTTTAGGAATCAACATGAAGAGTGTAGACTGGAGCAGAGTGTGGTTTAAGAGTGTTTGAGCAGCGCCAGTGCCAGTATACCACTGAATGGAGTTAATTCAAGAACTCCTTTGCTCACCAGGCTCTAAAGTCTCCATAAATAAACATTTACTATTTCAGCTCTATTTATGCTATTATGAAAAGCTGGAAAATGAGACAAGAGAAAAAAAACACTAAAGCAGCAATTTACAATTTCCTGAAGTTTGAGAGAATGTAGGAAGTTTTATTTTGTCTTGAACTGCTATTTAAGTGCAAAAAGAAATTTCCTGTAGTCAAAAACTCTCTCTGCTTTAATAAATCCGAACGTACATGTTCCGTCAGCTCAGGCAAAGCCAAAAGGGTTTAGAACTTGGCAGAAAGTTTTTCTAATGAACGATTAGCATTTATCTCACAAATAATATTGCCTTGTTTCAGTCTCACATAGCACAAAAACGCATCTGACTTTTAAAAGCCTCCTCAAGAAATCATTACCGCGAACTACAAAACATCCTTTGCACTTGAGAACAGGGAAAATAGAAACTAGCATAGGGTGTGCTGACTGTGCCCTCCTGCAATGCTCCCTCTTGGAGATGACCCTGGATAAAAAGCTGCTGCCTTCCACACCGGCACCTGCCCTAGCATTTTCAGTGGCAAGAGAGGAGCAGATCCAGTCCGGGAGCATTGTCTTTTGTGGGGACAAGTTATCTGCCACAAGTCAAAAGAAATGGCTGGAAGGGTGGAGCTGATACAGGGCACTTTGTGAGGTAGCTACAACTCCTTGGCTAAACCACTCTGAATCTGTTAGCACTCTGAATTTAAATATGGTCGCTTTTACAGTATTTTTCTCCCACTTAAAGTTCTTCAGTCCCTGGGAATATGAAGTCCCATAGAAACTTTGGGAAATATATCAGTCCAATATTATCATAAAATATTACATGATTCATACTGTGCATTAGACTGTGTTTACTTGGCAGACCTGGTTAGTGATCTTTCCTAGGTCAGAACCAAGAACTTTTATTCAGAGATAGACTCCATCCACCTACACTTCAATTCATTAAATCCAGGCAGACATCTGGCTTCTCTTCCTCTGGTCCATTGACATCCGCATCAAAAAGTCTTGCTCTGTCTGTTGGATGGCACAGAATGGTTTGTGGGACCAGCTCCTCTGCCCAATAAAACCACTAATGTCACAGAGAGGACTTTGCAGACTGAATTGTGATTTCCTACACTGGCTCTGCAATTTTGGGTGATGCTTGTCCACGGGTCCCTTATTTCTGCTCTTTTATTCATGTGTCACCTCTTGCAATTAGATTTTACTGCAGTAGATAATTTGATATTTTAGTACTGTTGAACTTTCGCCTATTTGATCAGCGGAGGTGCTGGAATCAGGAGACTACTGCCGGCTTTTCCACATACTTCCCATATAACCTTGCGTATCAGTCATTTGGGCTGGGTAGTATCATCCTTACTCATGTTGATGAGCAATTAAAACACATGAGCAGTCCCACTGACTGCTATGGGTAAGACACGTGAGTGAGCGATCACCAACCCGAGCAAAGGTTACAAAATCTTCTGCATAACTTCTCTGCACCTGAGTTAACTAGGAGGAAACAGTATTATTTCACTTCCTTGCTGAGTGGTATAAGCTAAAATACCTTAACAGCTTGAATAGAAAGATACTGCAGAAGGGTAGTGGACTGCCAGTATAAAGTTATTTGGCTCCCCATCCTATGTTGTGACATTCAGCAGCCCCTGTAAAGCTCTCTCCAGACCCCCAAACAGGAGAATTCCTCTCACATGTGAAATATTCTGGGTTAAGGCCCAATTACTGTCTCTGAGCTGTGCTCCCACCTGGCCTCCTGCAGAACTTCTCCCTCAGATCAAGCATCGTCACCATGTTTTTAAAGATTTAATCTTTAATTAATCTTCTGTGAAATACGTTACTAAAAAGCTTGACTGAAATCCATTCAGAACATACCTGTTTCCCACATAAATTACCAGTTTGCCTGATAGAGCTTTGTTTGTTTGTTTCCCTTTGAAAGAAAAAAACAAAATCCATTTTGTCTCTGCCCAGATTAGGAAAACAGGTCATGTTTAAAAAGATGTGGGCTAACATGCTCTTAATACCCCCATCCCCAAACAAACCAATGGTAAATGCTCCTTAAAACAGGTTTAACATATCTAAGAGATTAGGATCAGTCCTTGTCTCTACCCTACCTATCTCGCTTTTAAATGTGACCTCCTCTCCTTGCCTAGACAGATGCTCTTTGTCTGCTGGGACCGCTTGTCTGTAAAGCCATCCTGACAGCTACCTCACTTCCCAGTCTCTCCCAAAGGGCCAAGACTCTTCCAAGTGGTTTCCTCCTACTGAAAAGACTATAATTAGCTGCTTCCCCCTTTTACCTCTGTTTAAATTTGGCATAATACAGCCTTTCTTCCTATCTTCTGAAACTTCATCCCCCATCCTGTCCCGCTTTCAAACATATCTAAAAGGAAATGCTATGCTATGGGAGTATAAGCACATTGTTTAACGAAGACAAAATGCCAAGTTTTATAGTAAAGAATCAACATTTTCTTCCTTTCCCATTAGGCTATGACTTATCCTTCTGTTACCCAAAATACATATTACCTGCTTGTTTCTGAACTATGACTTCCTCCCTTTTTTATTAAACATTATTATTACCCTGTTTATTTCGGTAGCCTGAATATTAAGATTTCCTTTATTGCTCTGCTGTATTATTCTCCTCTATATCTAAGTAATTGTATATGAAATTTTCTGTCTGTTTCTATCAGTGGAATAGCTTTTGAAAATGTAAATATGGCAGCAGTCCTCACAGATTCAAAGATTTCAGCTAAGAATGTGTTTTAAAAGAGTGTTAGGGACAATTTCTTGGTTTATAAGGGATTTGAAGCTGAGAGGTCTCCAAAACCTTATAAGCAGAGACATTTTCTTACAAAAATACCATGTCAATGTGAGAGATATCATTGTTTAGCAGAACTTAGTGTCAGTATTTCTAGGCTTCTCAAAAAAACCCAAAACAAAACAGCATCTTCTAAAAACTGGCTCTGCAAATTTATGAAACTCATCTTAGTTAAAACAAATTATGCATCAGCTTTTCAGATTTTTCCTACTCAATTATGCAGGTCTCAAAGCTCAATTCATCAGAGAAATGACTGAAAAGCTATTTTAAGTTATTTCATGTGTTAGTTTATCCAAGTCAAGCTTTGTAATCAAAATGTGGCAATTAGCATTCCTTTGTAATTTAATACAAATGTATTCCTTTTTAATTTAATACAAATTTATTCCTTTGTAATTTATTACAAAGGAGGATATCTTTACAAAATAATTTTCTAGCTTTTTGCATAGACTTTGGCAAGTACACTGTTATCTGTTGAACCATATGTGTTTGAAAATAAATGTGCAGCAGTTCAAACAGCAATTCTGAATTATTATGGAAGCAGAGCTGCTAGTATGTATTTCTTTTTAGCTTTCTAGCCTAGGACATTTTGTAGGACACATGTTCACTTTGCCAATTAAAGTCCTGTGTCAGTCTTGGCCTTGAGAAACCCTAAATCATGTTGTTCGTTTCCACACTTTATTCCTGTTGGTTATATCCATCAGTTCATAAATCTAAAGTCTTTCATTTGCTGAATCAATTGTCTCCACCCAGTCCAAAAGGATTCTGCATGTTTATACACACTAATTTCCAAGTTAATTACCCTATCAGACCCATAGAATAAGCAACCATTTAAGTTTTGTCTTTCAAACTACACAGAAGATTACATGCTGGACAAATCTCACTTATTCTCTCTCTACTACTTGACATAAAACCTGATTCCAGCTCTTCTGCTAAGTTTTTTGCCCTGACATGGTCCTCAGTCAAGCAAGGACTGGCCCAAATAGCTAGAGATACGGAAGCTGAATTTAAGGCACTTACAAGATATTGGGATGCATAAGGAATACAGTGGTGAATAATCAATGACTGTTGTAACCTTAGATAACTCAGGGAAGGCTTTATCTGTCTGTTGGCTGCATTCACAGTGTCCTAGGCAGCAGGCTATAAAGCTGGGAGATGTACAGAGAAGGGCAAGAAAGCAATCAAGGACTTGGGGAAAAACTCTCATATGAAGAGAGTGAAGTGGCTAGGAATATCTTCCTGAAAAAATGAAGTGGGGGTAAGTGGGAAGCTGATGGAAGGATATCCATCAGAGAATGTATATGGCAAAATAGAAGCTTCCGCTATCATAATCCCAAAACCAAAGTGGATACCTGATGAAATTCAGAGTCAGTAAATTCAACATTGATGAAATAAAATGTATTCTGAAATTCTACTTTCAAAGGATTTGAAGACAATTCACCTTTGAGAAAAGTTAGTTTTGCCCAGCAATGAAGAACAGCCACCTTCCTGGTGAAAGAAAGCAGGTATTGCAAAATAAGCAATATGGCTTCCCAAATAAAAATAGTCATGAAGGAACATAAGGGGTAACTCTTTATTAATCAGCATTATCTGGAGGAATTTCTGGTAGTCAGAATGTGGTTAGTTGAGCAGGAAAGGATCTAAGATGCGAGCGGTTTCACCTATACTCTTGCAAAACTCAGGGACTATTCACGACCTTTATTCCACTCCTTGTCTAAACCCAAGCTTATTGCTGGGTTTTCACAGTCAGGATCTCTGGTATTATAGGCTGTATACACTAGTATACACTAGTAAACTAAGTGTATACCCTAGTAAGTCAAGTGTGTGTGGGAATGTTCCCAGGCACCCAGGCCAATTGGTGCGGCACAGCTCATGTCTGTGCTGGTAAACTCAGCCTCCGCAACAGCGTGGCTGCCTCAGACTGCCTGTTGGGAACGGTCTCGGTAACATTATCGTTCTCAAACTATCCCCGTGAGTAGTTTAGCAAGGCAGTAGTTAGCTTGGGCCAAAATGGAACCAGGGAACAAGCTGATGGTTTACCCGTGTAAATGATTGCATTTAACCGGCCAGTACAGACAGTGACAGAAGACTGGTAAAC
The DNA here is from genome assembly GCF_000699145.1 of Aptenodytes forsteri. Taxonomy (NCBI): domain Eukaryota; kingdom Metazoa; phylum Chordata; class Aves; order Sphenisciformes; family Spheniscidae; genus Aptenodytes; species Aptenodytes forsteri. Next base: position 5,684,500 of record NW_008795490.1, read on the forward strand.
CTCTGGGATCTCTGGTGACAAAAGGAGTACTATAGAGGCTTGGTTCTGCTTTGTTGGTATTAGCACAGGTACATTCTGCATGGATTGATGTTCAGGGCAGTAACAGTGGTCCAGTTCCACAGATTTTGTGACTATATGGGATCAGAAAGGAAAATTAGTAACTGTTGCCGGGAGCACTTCTGCTGAAGTTATGGGGAACCCCATGAGCTGTTCTGCCATAAGGATTGCACAGTAAAATAAATGACTCGCTTCTTGCTTGACTAATAAGACACCAGTTTGAATTAAATAGGAACACACTTATGCTGTGACATCCTTTATCGGTGGAGACAGCTTTCTATTTAAGAGGTATATTGAGAATGGCCAAATTGTGGTACAGGAATGCAAAGCTGACATCAACATACAGAAAAGATATTACACTTTCAACTTTTATTTTAAAATTACCTTCAGCCCCTAATGCAGCCAGGGCACTTCCCCACGCGCTTCTGCCACTGGCAGCAGAGAATAAGCCTTAGAGAGCAAAGGGCAGCAGCGGCAGCAACGGCAGCAGCATCCCTGCCAGGCCCCAGCCCTCTGCTGATTCAGGTTGTCACTGAGCCAACAGACTTTCATTGCATAGCAATTCATCTGCCGATGCTTTAAAACAAGACTGCACCCCATCTCCTCTCTTGACTGGCTTACTGAAAGCCCACAGCAGAATCTGCTGGTTTAACTTTTCCACAGGATGGTAACATTCAAATTATTTTGACATTGCAAAACCTGGACTCTGCTAAGCAGGTAGGAAAAATAATAAATGCTATTAGGTTACTCTGAACTGTCTGTTGGCATTCATGTCCCAGAAGCCAACTGGTAGGAATAACAGCTATCAGGGTCAGTTATTTTGGAAAGACACTTGAAGCAAAACCTGCTGATTAATGGGGATATCCGAAGGAGGCATTTTTTCGGAGGAACGCAGTTGAAAACAGCCTGAAGTGTCCCTTCTCACATCCCCTGTGATTAAACATAATAGAAGTCAAGATTTCTCTTCAGACAAAACACTCATAAGGAGGACTTTACATCATACAAAAAAAGAAATGAGAGAAAATTATTCCAGAATACAAAATCCAAGGCTGTAACACAGCCAGAGGCATTTGACCAAGGACAGCGAGCCAGTGGCAATTGCTGCAGGGGAAATTGCTGCAGATTTGGCCACAGAGACGTTTCCAGGCAGTCAGCTGGTGCAAAGGGAATAAAGGAATCTACGTGGACGGGAGACAACCCTGCTGGATCAGATCAGGGTATTCCGATGGCTGAGTTAAAGGAGCCGTCCTCTTTGTTTAAAGGAAGCACATCTGTCTATCGCGTTGGGCATAGGCCACATGCGAATGGATTTGTCTGGGTCAGTGATCAACCCTTAACTCCTGGTGAACAACCTTTTTGCAGAAGTTCCTCTCCACCTGTTCTCCATCGCCTCCCAGATCATGCGACTGAGAGGCTGGAGAATTTAGACTATAAATCTTCTGTCCTTGAGGAGAAGTCTGCAATTATAACTGCATTTGTGCAAGTAAGCTTCTGAGCAGCTGTAGTCGGAGAAAAAACCCAAATGGTTGTTGCCAGCTGGGGTCAAAGCCAAAGCTCAGCAGGGTTTGGTTGGGGACTGCTGGGGAGCGGTGAAGAGGTTAGCAGTGGAAGAAGTGGCCTAGAGGATACAATCAAAGGTGGGTTTCTGTGTGTTGGGAAAAAGAGCTCGGCAGGTTAGAAACCCAGGGTAGAGACCGGGACGAGGGATTTTTACCTGTGTTGCAACTGCATCATCGACTCGAGGTGGTCTGTGGTGCCAAGGGCTTGCCTCTCTGCAGAGACACTGCGGGCCTGAAAAAGTGCTAGGAAACTCTTTTCCATTTGACTGTCATTAAACATTCAAGGGAAAAGAAACCTCTGGGTCTGATGTGGAATTAAAGCTTCGAACTTGCCCTACGAGCCAAAGAAGGAGCTGGTTAGGAAGCACGACAAGACATGCCAGCTATTGGAAACATGGGCAAAATGTTCAGTGTGGTTACAGTCCTTCACACAGAGGGCAGATCGTAATCAGGATGGACAGGGACTGCCACCATACCATGATAAAGCTATAAAGGTGTAGTACAGCCCTACCTTACACCCCAGCATCCGCAGCAGCAGCAGTAGCAGAGCACTGCGGGGCAGTCGGGATGGCTGGGAGAGCCTCACCTGTGAGGAGTGCCAAGGCAGCTGCGGAGGACATGTTCAGGGGACTTAGAAATATTTCTGGTAGGATATCCAGAATTAAATTCACATTCTGGCAAAATCAATCAGGATGCTCGCAGGGAGAAAAGTCATGCACAGTAATGATCACGTTTGCAACCAACCCAATTGCTGAAGTAATATTATGGGGAAAACTTCTCATGCTACCTGGGAATTAAATTACCAAATAAATTCCTTTAGCCTGAAGCCCCCAAAATGCCTTGATAAAAACATAGACAAAGAAATGTAGTGAAGTGATACATTGAGAATTGGAAGGAGAGCAGACAGGTAGAGGGCTTGCAGTCATAGTGCTCCAAAACATCTTTTTGAACCATGGGGAAAAAAAAAAGGGTGGGTGCTGCATGCTTATGGTGGAAAACAAAGCTTGGAAATCGAAGATTCACGAAACAAAATTAGAAATATTAGTAAGTTTCGTGGCTCACTGCAGTGCTTAAGGGATTTTGTGGTTTTTCTTTTTTTTTATGTCATATTGCAGTCACATTTCCTCTTCCATTTGTTATCATAACTTTAAAGGGGTATCCTTTCAATTTAACTCTTCTGTGACAACATTGTCTGTAGCAGCAGTATTTTATTCTTGTAAAAACCTTGGACTGATGTAGCAATGACAGGCAAATGCCAGCAAGCTCCTGAAAAAGAACACCTTTTGGGTAAACACATTACTAGAGACAAACTGCATGATGTGATATGCTGGAAAAACGCACAGGTGGGGTTCAAGCAAATGAGAAAATGTACTTTGTGGTACAGCAGGTCCTTTTTTTGTCCTCAGCATTTCTTAGGTAAACTCACTGCGATCGACTCTAAATGTCAGCTGTTAGTTGGATAGCATAGTGCTTTTTTATTTTTTCAGTGACTGTTTTTTGATGTCAAGAGCAGCTGTGTTCAGTCTTTTTTCTTAAAAAAAAAAAAAGAAAAAAAAAGAGTAGAGCTTAGCATCTGAAAAATTTGGCTTTGTGTGGCTAACCACAAGCTGGGCACATGACTGAGTGCTGCATCTGCTATGTCCCCCTTCAGTTCAAACAGTTTGGACAAGAATATTCTGTAAACTTAAAGGGGAACTCTCAATTTACAGAACGCATTTAGAGCTCCTCATCGAAGCAAGCTTCAAATTTTACCCTCTACCAAAAAAAATAAAATCTGTACTCTGGAAAAGGGAGCTGCAGAATTTACTCCCCTCTGTCTCCTCTCTTTAACCTCAGTGTAAGGGTCAGATTTCCAGGAAATATTTGTAGATTTTTGGACATCTGCCTTTCCAGGGTAGTTAGAGCTACCTCTAGGGCTGTTTCTGGTAATTTGAAGAAAAGAAGTGTCAGCTAGTTTGAATATCTTAATACTCACATGCAGAAAGATATGAAGCACTTAAATCTCTAAGGTATCATTTTTATTTTAGCACTGGTAATAAATTAAATGCTTGAGTAGACTTATTGGTCTTGTTAGTAATAGTGGATTTTTCAAAAAGATTTCAATACCTACTCCTATAAGGTGTCTTGGAACTGCCAACCATTCAATACTCCTACTAATGAATGGTCCTGTGCCCTGCAACCACAGAAAAATGCTTTTTTGCAAAACCTAATCTGAGGCAATGATTACAAACAATTTCGTAGATACTTGAAATTTTCCGACCTGCCCACAGCTGCATAATTTTCTCAGCAGTAATGCAAGGTATGCAGCCTACAAAGCCTCTTTTGTAGCCCATCAGCTAGCCACAGGCTTTGCTTTTTCTTCTGTTGTACATTATTATCTCTCTACTAGGATAGCATGGTCTTTATTGGCTATAAAAGTGGGGTAAAAAGGGACCTCAAGATTCCAAGCTCCTTCCTCAAGACAGGAAAAACCACATAATAGGAGTACACTTAGTGATAGTATAATGAAATTCATGAAAGCTTTTACTTCCTCCCTTTTCTTTATTCCCTTTTGGGCTTGTCTGGGCTAGAAGACAGTTTATGCACTGGAGATCTAACATGGGTTGACAAGAGAGAAATTTATGTGCTCTAGAAAGAGGCTTCATAACTCTTCCTCTAGCTGCAGGACACCTTAACCCTACTGAAGAAAATGCAGATGAACAACAGCTCCTGGAAATTAATATTGCTTGGCATTTGCTTTGGAGCACTTCTCTTCACCTTCACCTGCGTTCATTAAAGATGGGCTCACAAATGCTGGGGGGCTGCTCATCAGCAGCTTCTTTCTATGACGTAATTTCATTGTCAATTATTTCTAAAGGAAACAGTGGCTCAAAACAAGATTTAAGAGGTAAAGGACACTAGGGCCTGGTTCAGTCTTTTGGTCATCTCACCATATAAATGCCACAGCACTGTATTTCTTGTGTATGGAAACACAGTCAGCTGGAGACCCTGAAATCTCCCAAATTTCCATGATGAAAACACAAAAAAATGTAAGGAAGTAATAAATCTGTTAGAATTGGAAAAACACAAGCAGTTTGAAAACTCAGAATCACATTACTCCAAAACATCTGTCTGTGTCATTGGGAAAAAAGTGTGAGTGAATGCTGCATGCTGGAACGCCAGAGAGCAATCATTAAACCAGGGATATAACACATTCGAGACCCATGTCGGTCAGGTCAATAAAGCGATATTTCTTCTTTTTATAAAGGAGAGTACCTAAATTAGTTTATTTACAGTAAAAAGCATACACTCATGACAAACAGCATTTATCCATAGGGTCTGCAGCATTGCATGGTCACTATCACAATGCAGAGCAAAGCGTACCTTACGAGGGTTTGATACTGACCGTACTGTTAATTTGGATGTAAATGCAATATATGCCAAGTGCCCATAGATTTGCTCCTACTTTCATTAAGCTGTCTTGAAAAGTGCAGCCTGGTGCTACGCTGGCAGACTCAGAGTGCCACCGCTCCCCTCCATAGAAGCTCGGAGACCAGAGCGAGAGGGCTCTAACCTCTCAGATCAGCCCTGCAGCCTTCCGTAGCTTTCTCCTCAATGAGCTACTCAGTGAGGATGAATAGCTAGACCATCATCTAGACATGACTGCAAAGAATAATTAATTACATCTTTAGTACGATTAGCAATCTGTGTGTCGGAAGACAATTTAGGTGCAATCCTTGGCTTCCTAATGTTGACAGGACCTCATCGTAGGCGTACCTGTCCATTTAATCGAAGTACATAGCAGAACACGCTCCTCTTCTGTTGCTTTGCTTGTTGAGACTGCAGTCCCCTGAGACAGCAGGGTATGGCAGCTGGCAGAGCCCTTCCACCATGACAGGAAAAAATGGAAATAAGCCACAGGCAGTCAGCACTCCGGATAGAAAGGGTCAGTAGCGGTATGAATCAATAGTGCTAATGGTATGTCACTTCTGCTAAAGCTAGCAATCAGCAAAATGGAAACACACCTTTTAAAATATTCTTTTTACTAAACTGTATTCTATTTTTCAGGAAAGCTGAGTTCAAAACCTATTGACCTCAGCAGTCATTGTACTGAAACCCAAATGAATACAAAATATTAATGAAAAATCCAACTGCAAACCAACTAAAGTGCATGATACATATGCATGCACAAGTATCCTAGCTCAGATATATAGCATATATAATACACTATCAGTGTACAGGCCAGAAGGGAATGCAAAAAGTAAGAATGATATTAGGGTTAGGTGTTTCAGGAAATCTGTTTTGTTCCTTGCACAAGAAACCATGAGTTGTTATATAATTTCTTTCAAAGCTTATACTCCTAAAAAAAAATTAAATATATCTATTGCCAATTATTCTGCTGTAAAGGCAGAAAAAGAATACTAGAATTGGTCAAAACACTTATTACACTTAAAGGGGAAAAGGTAGAAAAAAAGTTGTTTCACACAGTATTATCTATCTGAAGACAGAATAGATCATCATGACCAAGCAACCACCTAACTGTTGCACCCATGGAGCTCACCCATGAAGATCTGCACTAGGTGTTCAATTCACACATCCCCCTCTCCCTCAAGCGTGCTCAAATTTGCACCAAAACATGACCTTTGCAATCAGCTTCACCAAAAAAGAAAAAAGTGCTCTCAAAAAAATAAATATATCATTGCCAATTATTCTGCTGTAAAGGCAGAAAAAGAATACTAGAATTGGTCAAAACACTTATTACACTTAAAGGGGAAAAGGTAGAAAAAAAGTTGTTTCACACAGTATTATCTATCTGAAGACAGAATAGATCATCATGACCAAGCAACCACCTAACTGTTGCACCCATGGAGCTCACCCATGAAGATCTGCACTAGGTGTTCAATTCACACATCCCCCTCTCCCTCAAGCGTGCTCAAATTTGCACCAAAACATGACCTTTGCAATCAGCTTCACCAAAAAAGAAAAAAGTGCTCTCAAAAAAATGACTGTCCAAAAGCATAGCGCAACAACATTTTGTCTCTGGAACACCCACACTTTTTTTTCTGTGTAGCTTTTTCACATCTTCAATGGTCAGCAGTTGGTTTTATGGGTTTTTAAAGAGAAAATTGAGTCCAGGGAGTCCACCATGACTTAAAACCATTGGCTTCACAAAGATGTGTTAAAAAAAACCCAACACCCTCAGAGCACAGAATTTAGCATAGCATAGCATCGCACTTTTCCCCCAGTGTAAAGAAAACAGCATATTCATACACAATACAAAACCAATCTTAGCTGTGTATTTATTAAAAATGTAACTATGTCAAATCAGAACTTACCTTGAAAAAGGCCCACATCGTATGCCACAGTTCAGATAATAATGGCGTTTGATTACCAGCTCTAAGGAGACAAAACCCTTAAGTCAAAAGCAAATGCATGAAGCAGGGTTTTTCTCAGAACTGCTTACTCAGAGACAAATTCTGAGACTGAAAAACTCAGAGGAATTTGGGTGCAATTTTGGGTGCATTTTTCTAAAGCAGCTTTTATGACCCAGGGAAGTCTTGACCTAACATCCTATGGTATTTCAAGATTGGCTGACTTACTGGTTTGATAGTGAGCTTCCAGCACCGGGTGCAGACTAAGATTGGAAAGTGTGTCTGTAATCTCTTGAGCACCATTTTAAACTGCCGTGTAAAGTTCTGGCTATAGTGCTTTGGTGCAAATACCATATGATTCAACAGTTCACGGCCTTTCTGGCCAAAAACTCCCAACATAAAATAAAGGAAAATAATTGTATTTTTTTCCTCAGAACATGTTTCATGAAATGTATTTTTCAGATAGGATTTGCAAATGATGCCACATTGTACAGAGCGATGCACAAATGGGATTCAGCAGCTGCTCCCCTTTGTGCAGATAACATTAGGTTTCATGGATGTGGCAGCTCCTATCGTTTTCTGTCCAATTTTGGTGGAGCGGAGGAGACAGAAGATAGGAGGAAGCAATATTTTATCTACATTGCTCTCTGGCAAACTTCTCAGAAACATCAAAGAAATGGTGTTAACCCAACTCTGAAACAGAAACACTGGTCAGCTGAGAGGAAATACGAGGACACCCAAAGACCTCTCTTGGGAAGAGGTAGGTGAAGCTGTGCGGATGTGACTTCTGAAGATGAAGAATACACTACTACTATTTTTGATTTGTAAACTAAGTCATTGCTTAAACAGTTCATTTTAAGACTTTGGAAATGTGAAGTCTCTACCCCTTCTTAAAATAAGAGGTGTATCAGGTGATTAAGGTAAACGTGATAATTAAAAGGAGTAAGAAAAGTTTGAAATGTTTTTGTAATTACTCCCTAGTCATTGTTAGGCTTTCCTGATGAATGTAGTTAGAAATCTTGAGCTAAAAGCACGTAGTGTGGAACTGATGTTATCGTACACACCACATTGATAGCCTCTCGACCAAGAAAAAAAATATATCACTTCTTACTTTATAAAACACCTTTGAAAATAAAGAGCTAGCACAATATACTCTCAGTATGCCTCCTGCAAAGATTTTGGAAATACATGTATTTGACAGGCGGCTCCATTTGCAAAGTTGTTGCCGCTGAAGATAATAATTGTTCCTCAAAATTCCTCCACAGCTGTGGTAAATGCCTCCAGGCCACCTGTCCTTCTTGGAGTCACCCCCATGCATCACCTAGGTAATGCTAAGGGCACAGCCTGCTAGCAGGGAGAAATCCAAGGTGCACCACCTCAAGGAGCTCCTGAGGACAGTAGCTTAGAAAGACAAACCATAGTTCTTTCTCCAGGTCATTTTCACCTTGAAGGTTATCTGAATAACCTTATTTTTCCTTTATCATTCCCCACCCAGCTTGCATAAGTCGGAACATACAAGGTCACTGACTTTCCGTGAAAGTCACTTATGTGCTGGGTAAGGGATTTTCTTCGGTTGTTTGTTTTTTTTTTTTTCTGAGGTGGAGATATTTAACTATTATTGCATGTATTGAGGCTTTAGACAAAGCAAATAATGAGCCAACTGTATTTGAAAGCTGATAAGCTCCACACAGAGCACTCGACTTCCAACCTACCAAATGCTTAAGTATGTGAACAACCCCGCTGAAGCCACTGAGATTTCTTATATGTCTAGCACTAAGCAAACATCTACTCTTAATTAACTAGGACTCAGCTTGGTAGCAGAAAATTAACTAATTTAGAAAGTTTTGGAAATTTTAGGTGATTTCATTAGCAATTTGTTGGTATTTGGCCCTTTGTGTTAAGCAATAATAAAGCTTGCAGCTGAGAAGAGATATCTTTATTTGCAATCCAAACTGATTCCTAAGAATGTCTTTGTTAATGCAAGAATTAATGGCAATTAATTGCAAATAGTATTGGAAAGAACTCATCAAAAATAATTTTCCCAGGTCGTTCTCTCACTCTGAAAGAAAAGTTAACATTTCCTTCATCCCTCAAACTTGTCAAGCAAGATTTATTTTTAGGAGTACCTCACAGTGGAAAACTGTAAACTGGAGATTTTAAGCATATAGAAAGGCTGAATAAATCGTGACTTTGTTCTTCATTCCCCAGATGGCAAACAGCCCTCTATTAAAGTGTACTGGTTAGCAGCTGTAGACTAAGCTTTTCTGGCAGTTCTTCTGACCGCAGGTAAAGAATGACACAGACTCAAGCTTATACAAAAGCCACAAGTTTATTATAAATCACATATCAAAACATAGCATCTGCTGAAGGGATAGAGGGTGCTTCACATACCTATCAGTTGGGGATCCCTAAACAAGACAATGCTGGGTCTCTTGACTTCACACCTCTACCATTTTCATAAGATTCAAGGTTTCCTCAACTATATACCAGTCTTTCTTGGTCCCACAGCCTGCTGCCGTACCTTACACCCATGAGAACTGGTCCTTAACCCTTCTCCACATTGGGTCCGGCCAACTTACAGGACGGATGGCCAGGGAGTTACCTTGAGCACAAGATCCATAACATCCACATTGCTTAACTGTTAACTACCTAGCTAACTCGCTTTTAAACCACTCCAGCTATCCGTCAGCCAGAAAAGTTTGCTGTATCGGGAGCTAATCCTAAGCAGTACGGACATGAATGAGTCACCGCTAATTTGCCCCAGGGACAGAAATCAGTCCCAGGCCTCTTTTTCCTTCCTGTCAGCACGGACACAGCTATGCTTCCTTTAACCTGTGACAAACATGCATGTTACTTTTGTCTAGGATTGTTACTTGACAGCTGGTACTACGATGGGGGCACAAATCCAAGCAGAAGTAGTAAGTTCTGCTCTTTTACCCAGAAGCTCCCCTTTTCTGGCTCTAAAAATGCCAGTAACAAAATGTGGTGCACCATCGTTCTTTCTAGCTATGGGATAAATCCCCATTTCCCATTTCTGACAAAATGTATCTGTGGTGCACCATCGTTCTTTCTAGCTATGGATAAATCCCCATTTCCCGTGGGAAGCAAACAGGCTGTTTTCTACCCAAGCTTGGAAGCCCCTTTTCCCACCCTTCTTCCTGTGACTCAGCCAGGCTCTTGTTGGACTGTTTCCTATGTAGCAGGGGGGTGGAGGGGGGACAATCTCCACTGAACCTGGTCCAAGGTCAACAAAAATCCTCACTAGATCGCCAGATGAAAACGTACAACATTGGAAAGATTGTTAGCAAGAAGGTGGAAGAACAGGGTCCCTTAGTACAAGGATGAAACTGGCTTCAGAGAGTTTTGCTACTAAAGTGGATGAAGTACCAGTCTGGGAGGGATCACACGGCAAAACTGATCCTTAATACAATACCTCAACTTAAAAGTGGTATCATAAAGGGTCATTTGTGGGCCACACACAAAGGTTCCACTTTAGATACTGCTGTTATAAAGAATAGAAAGTTGGAATCATTGTATTTAATTGAATTCTGAAAAAGTTAAAAACTGCAGTAATGGAGTTTGAAAACTTCTCAAATTAATCACTTCAACCTTTTGAAAAGGAGTAGTGATGGAACAGCCAGCTTCCTCTTCATTCCTCACCTTCACTCTCCATAGAAACTATTTCACTTGTCCTACCGAAAAGGACTTTCTTTTTCCAACTTAAAAAAAAACCTTTGGACACGTTTTTCTCATTGAATAAAGCTGTCTCACTGAGAAACTACATCAATAGCAGAAGAGAGTCTTGTAATTTCTGTGGACAAGGAAATGCAGATGTAAAGAGTTATGCAGCTTCCCAACAGCCTACCTGCCTCTTAGGACTCCCCTTGGCAGCCCTGACAATTACACCATGTATTTCCTTTTACAGAAAGGAAACGTCTCCCGATTCCAGGCCAACCACTATACACATACAGACGAGAAGTTGCGCTTTTCGGACGGTGCAGTGCCTTGCGTGATCACTGCCACTGGATTTTCCCATCCCCTTTGTTTTAGCCTCCTATCACATCTCTCCTGCAGGCTGGAAATCAAGTAGGGTCACAGTTAGGAGATGGTCGTAGAGCGCCCAACGGTAACGCTACCGACCCTGACCAGCTCCTTGATGTTATTTTCCACGGTTAATAACTGCCATACCCCAAGGCCCGGCTGAAACAGTAGGTCAGGGACGACGCAGCATCCTGCTAACAGCTGCAGAGGGAGCCTGGCCGAGGAAAAATTGCTTTCCTTGCTATACAGTTGCTTCGAAATTTGTGTTCAAAAGCAACCGAGGGACAGATAATGTCTTACTGCGGGCCCTCTCCCCGACGCGGGCAGGGAGCCTGGCTCCCCGCCGTGCCGGGGCGGCCCCGCTCCGGACGCAGGAATTTGAGGGCAAACGCTGACTACAAAGCGAAGGCGCTGAAGACACCCGG
>NW_008795490.1:5697070-5738690 GCF_000699145.1 Aptenodytes forsteri
CCCGGCCGCCCAGTCGCGTCAGGGCAGCTGATGCAGACCCCCTTGAGAGGCATCCAGGGGATAGGTGTGCTGCGTCTCTTGTGGGAGCCCAGAGTCCGTGGTGTGCGACCTGTTAACAGTAGGGTCTGATTTTATGAAAAAAAAAAAAAAAAATAAAGGCAGGAAGTGAAATTATTTTGTTCAGTTCTTCAACAGTATCTGCTATTAATGCAACAGTCAAAATTAGTCCATCCTATCTGAAACTGGTCTCTTTCTAAATTAACAATATTTATTTACTATATTGGTTGATGAAAGCATCTTTGCTTGTGTAGGTGTAAGTTAACATCCACCAGTAAATGTCATCTGTAAACTGTCCAAATACCGCAGAAGGCTTTTTTGGTATTTGAAGTAGTACTTTGAGTCACCTGATTCCATAAACTTGGCCAGCAGTTTGAAAACTTCCTTTTACTGAGGCAGTTCTCATACAGTGCACTGTTTGTGTCGCGCTTCTCAGTACTGGAGAAATTCTGCATCTTGAATGTGTCAGACAATGTATAAGTAGCTGTCTCTGTAACCATGTAAGTTGATGGTTACTCATGTTTTAGAAAACTTTTTCAGAAGCACAGAGAAGTTGGTTTTAGGCTTCAAAATCACTTAGGCAGTTTAGTAAGTATTAACATAGTGAAATTTATGTTCTGTTTTAGAATATTGTTGATGGACTCAGTTTTAATATTGGTGGTTTCCACTAATTTGTGGGATGTGTGTATGAATAATATGTAATCAACCCAACTATTGTAGGTAGGAAGAAAAAGAAAATTACTTCTGTGTATGCATATACTACATAATACACAGTATGCTAAGCAGACACTGTACTAAACCAGTTTACTGTTTCCCTCCTCACTTTGAGGTGCAGTATCCTCATGGGATCCTGTGTTCTGTGCCAAACACGTGAAGCCATTTTATTCATACATTTGGAAACTTTCACTTTGCTTTTCTTGAAATAATTTTTTTGAGTCGTTATGGCCTCAGACTGAAGGGTGTATAATTTCCAACTTCCTAACCAGGACTGGCTTGAAACCGGGTGATGCAAGTTTTTTCATTCTACACATTGCAAGTTATGATAATTTACTTTAACTTGAAGGTTAAAATTGGGAAGTGATAGTCGAAGGACGTGATACTTTGTTGTTATTATTTTGATATGCTGGTAACTGAGCACTGTACTGAAGAGAAGCTTACTTTATTTTCTGTGAGCTTCACCCAGGAGATAGGTTCCTCTCAGCGAATTGCCCTGTTTTGGGTTTTAATTCATTAAACTTGTGCAAATGTCAGCTATATAGTAAAGGATACATTTTATTAACAGTGTAAGGGAGTAACTGGCTCAACAAACAGCTTTTAGGAGCTTGGCCAACTAACCAGTCACTATTTCACTTGGGAAGTAAATTTTGTTTTTTAAATTGTAAACAAACTTCTCACCTTCTGCTTGTGCTCCTTCCAAAATAGCCTATTTTTAAAAGAAATATGCAAAATGTATTTGTATTGTATGTGAAAATGTTAACTAAACTATAATTAGTTATATGGAGTGTGAATTTCTCAAACTTTAATGGTGTCCAATCCTATATAGCTGATAGGGGCAACTGACACTCAGGCCTGGCCTGCGCTGTGCAGGATATTAGCGCTTCCTGAATTAATTCCTGTTTAAACTGGAATATACTTTCTGAGGAGGGCTGGGGAAAAACTTGGTCTTGATTTGAACGCTTTCAGTGATGGAAAATCCAGTCTGTCGTTTGTTTGATTTGGGTTTTTTTTTTTGTTTTGTTTTGTTTTTTTAAACCATCAACTCTCTTGTTATTGATCCTCCTTTATTTTGAATCTAAGTTTGCCCGGCTTCTGTTGCCAGTTTTATCCTTTTGTCTACAAGATTTACAAATGCTTGTATCAAAGTGTTAGGTTTCTTGAGGGGGTGGGGGGAAATAGGGATTTCTTCCACAGCTAGCTTGTAAACCCTGGCCAGTTTTCTTGCCTCCCACTTTGATAAACCACAGCAATTAAGTTCCTAGAGTTTTCCAGTATGAAGACGTGGTCTACAGTCGTGTGATCTGCTGGCTCTTCCCTGTACCATTCAAACTCACTGGATTTCTTACTGAAATAATAAAAGCTTTTAGGGGAAAGGACTACTATTTTCATGCAAAAAGGCCTTTAGCAATGGTTTGCTAGCATATTTGTTAATGGGCAACTTGGTAGGGAGTCTTTTGTGAAATGAGTCGGGTGGCTGCAGGCCCTAAGTGCTCTGAAGGCTGTGGAGGCTGTGTCTGATGCTGTGAGCTGAGCTAGCAGTCACCATTGCTCCTTCTCCTTCCTTGCTTCTCATCCTGTGCTGTCTGTACGTCCCAGGAATTGACTCCAACACTTGTCAGGCCTGTCTTTGAGCTACTGTAAGTTGCTGAAGTATCAAAAGATTAACTGAATGGAAACAGTGGGGCCATTTTCTCCGGTTCTAGGGAGGTACAGTAGCTGAAAGTTTGCTCAGAGCTGATGCAAAAGGTTGGGGGGGGTGGCAGAGTGGGGAGGGGAAGACTTTCATGGTGAAGGGTGGAAATGTAAATGGGAAATGGAGGATCTGAGACTTCTGGTGGCAGTTCTTTGGTTGGCTGGATCCTTACTGTAACTTGGCAGTGGATTTTGTGATTCCCTAAAGGCTTGCTCAAGGTCATATGCTCTAAAAACTGAAGCACGTGAAAAAACAAAACAAAACAAAGGATTGTTTAGGAGATGCTAACTTCCAACTGAAGTTAACTGAACCTGACTTCAGAGGTAGGCAATTTCATATCCACGTTTAAGAACTGATGCATTAAGCTAGGTACTTTATTTTGGATGCTTCCTTCAGAAACAGAGTTGAGCTTACTAATTCATTATTTTTAACTGTGCATTACAAAAGAAGGCAAAAAGTGCTTGAGCCTAAAAGAATAAAGCTTAAAAAATTTTCAAAACAGTCACAAAGAAAATGCAATATTGTAAATGTGTTTCTGTGATAGTTGCTTGCAAAAGCTGCAGATGAGATTCTCATTCTTCTGTTTGTTCCTTCTTGACTTCTTTGGCCTTTCCCCTTATTTCCCCATTAGAGTTTGCCAAGTCCCAGCTTTACTCATGCCCTTTCTTTTGTTTTTGAGTTTCATTGAATAGGGAGAGCTAGAAATGTCAGGAAGTGATATGCTGGCTTTTAAACAACGTGCTCCCTACCTCAGTATTTTTAGAGTTATTTATTATTTTAAAATATAGGCAAGTGCTCTTCTTGAAAAGGCTGATGTTTTGCCATTTGTGAAGTCCTAATTTCAGAAGGAGGTGATGATATTAAGAGAGGTTGATAGGTTATGTGCACGCTGATGGTCAAGGCAGTTCTTCTGGAACCTGTGCTGCTAATGTGCGGTGAGGGTTTTAATTTAAAAGTTGAAGCTGGAAGTAGAAGCCGATAAATCCTGATTTATAGGAGTAACACTGTTGAAGTTGGTGACGTTACTTTCACAAGCTAGGTATTTCACAAGGCAGGTATTGATAAGCTTCATGAGGTTAGGCCCCTCTTAGTGTCAATAACAAATTTTTCTTTGTAACCTTAGGGGCACCTGTATCCCACCATTATGTTCTTGATTGTTCAATGGTTTGTCTACTTTAAGAACTCATTTATCTGATTCTGTTTCTAGGACTGAGCCCTTTTTTGTAGGAAGAAGTCCCTTGAGATGAAAGCTTAGACTGAATATTCTGTTCTTGAAAGAAGGTATAGCTTAGCAATACTTCAAAGACATGGAAATGTTGTTCAAGGCTTTTTTGTCCATCTAATCATGTTGGATTATCTCTTGTGAATGTCACTAACCAGGTATAGTTGAATTTAGCATGGTTCTTGTAGTTGGGGTGAGGGAAGATAATGATTTATATATGAAAATTTCAGGTAGGAAAAAATAACAACACATTAGACTTCAAATAAAGATTATTTTTCTTAAGTGTGAATCCTTCCTTTCATCTTTCTTTTTGATTCTCTATTGCTCTTACTAGTGTAAGGCTCCCCCAAAGAAGTCTCACATTTTCCTTTGTACCATCACGAAGCTGTTTGTATGTTTGCATTATGAATCAGGCAGAAACAATTCTTTGTTCTGATTTGCAGCTGGGAAGTGAAGCATCCCTCTGTGCTAAACCCTCCAAAATACCCAAACTTTGCATTCTGCAAGTCTGCTTTCTGTATTGTCATAACTTTGAAAGTAGACTTTTCTAGGAAATCACATCTTAAGAGAATATTCAGTTAATAAATCTTAATACATCTGTGAGCTGGGATGAACTTCTACTATGCAGATCACTTCATAATCCATTCAGCATGTTCCACTATTTAAATTCAGCAAAGCAAGATGTAATACAAAGAATGAGATCATGGTCAATTTATATAGGTAGGATGTGATGGAACAAAACTAATTAGGTGAAATAATAATTTTGATTTTATGGTCTTAATCATATGAAAAGTTATTTATTTTTTTTAAGCTGTAATTAAGTAGATGTGAAAATATTTCCTGGGACTTTTTGGATTATTTTGGTTTGGTGGTTTGTTGTTTTTTTTTTTTAAGGGGCAACAAGATGACTAGAGAAGGTGAAAATGTTTGGTAATGCAAATTTACCACAGATTCCTGATGTACTGATGGAGTGAGATGTTAGGATGAGCATGAGAACTGGTACAGTCTTATTTTATTAAGATACAGGTTTTCTGTTCTTTTGTCTTTCTGTCTGACCTTATGATCTTTTAAAAGTTCAGTGATAAGTGGGTTATGTTACATTGCAGCAATTATTAGTGCAAGGCTTCCCATTTGCCAGCCTGTTTCTGTGCTGGGAAGCTGGAGAGCTGGTGAGATTCTATATGATGCTATGCTTGGGTAATGATTCCTCTGACTCAGTTTTTCAAAGTTATTTTAAGCACCTGGGCATTGAGTCATCAGAGACTCATTACCAGAGGTCATTTGAAAACATGATTACAGTAGCTAAAGAGAAGGAAGTCTGGTATCAGATGTCATAAGCTTCATCTGGTTTATACTCACCAATTCAGATTTTCACTCTGGTAGAGTACATCGGTATTATTTCAGCAAGAAGTCTTTACAGTTAACTGGCTTTGTAATAAAGTTTTTATTTTACTCCCATTTTTTCAATGTTTTCCTGTGTGAATTATCTTCCTCTTTTAGAACCTCTGATTTTCGGGTCTTCAAAAAGCTCCTTAAATATTGAATATCCACACATTCTTCTGTTTATAAAAACCTCCTTATTTGATTAGGACATCTAGCAAATTTCAGAGATTACAGAAATTACAAAGGTAAAAGTATATGAGAACCTTGCTGTTTTAAATATACAGATTCTCTCCTGTATTACATTTACAAGCAATTGCCACGTTGATGGCGTTGGAAGCAGTCTTGCAAAACATTACAAAAGCAGGTAATAGAGACTGTAAAATAGCGGGAGTGATTTGTTTCAACCAGCACTGCGGTAGGACAGATCAACATTTAGATATCTGGAATTATTTAAAGTAAATAACTATTGCAGTGTTTGGCATTTAAAGCTAAACCTCTTCTATCTCAAAGCATGTTTCACAGTTACAAGGTCATTCAAATTCACTTTAAACTTCTCTGAGGGGGCAAAAATCAGAGCGTGTTCTTTCTTTAGTTGTATTCCTGCTTTCTCAGCAATTTATGGTTGGAAAGGAGCTTCCCAAGTAACACAAAGTTCAAAAAACAAAGCAGTCTTGTAGTAGTCCAATAAGCAAAATTTAAGTGTTACTGGAAAATGTAATTTAAGCTCTGAGCCTTAGTTTTTTTCCAAAGCAGTCTCTGAGCTTCATATGGGTAAGAAACCTCTGTCAAAAAAAAAAAAAAGGGCGATTAAGACCAGAATCATTTAACTTTGACAGACAGTCCTCTGTGAGACCCGCAGTAAGAGGAGAAGGGCATGAGAGACAACTCTTGTTGTAGGGAGCTGCCTTTACACAGGCTGATCCAGCTGTTGCGTTAGTTGCGAGGGGACATTCAGGACATGGCATGGTATGAAGGGCACATGAGCCGTCCTGGGCACTGCTAATAAGAGGGGTGTGCTCATAGTAAGCATGCTGGGTAAAGTCAAATGAGCTACTCTGTGCATGTGAACAGTATTTTTTGTTGGTAAAAACTCTGATTTCCTCCTGTATTTTAGGGCAGCTCTTCCCCCAGGCCCTGCCCCTTAAAGGAAACCACTGTACAGGAGGGGTTTCCAATGTGCAAAATAGGTGGCTGGAAGGATGAAGGGGTAGTAGGGAGGTACACAGTGCAGCTTGAGGGATGTCCCTTGGGAGTCCAAGCAGAACAGCTGCTTCTGGGGATGGGCAGCCATGCCTGACCTGGGGTTTCTGCAAGTGGGACTTGCCCAGGTGAAATCATTCAGTCCCCTTGTAAAAAGTGGGACTGGGGTACAACTGGTTGATGGGCATTTTCTTATGACTTACTGTTGTGTTACTGACTTCTGCTCTGAGTTGCCATCTGCTCCTCCTTGGCAAGGGAACTGTTGTGCTTTTATTTTGTGTATTCATATGGTATCTCTGTTTATACACAGTAGGTTTTGGATTTGCTTTGCTTTTCCCAGCCTTCTGAGACTGCAGTTCTCAATGTAAGTTGTCCTCTCAATTCTAGTTGAATTCAAGCAAAGTGTTTGTTTTCCTGGCTGATAGAACAAAATGGCTAATTTTCAAGAACAACTATGAAAATTCTCTTGGGATAGCTTTAAACTGGTTCTCTCTTCTGTATGAGGATTTTTTTTTCTTTGTTGTGATTATATGGGTGGTATCCAAAAGAAAGACAATTGATATAAGGCTATTACATTTATTGTTCCTAGTAGTTCTGATTTAAATACTGGGATTCCCTGGAGCGCCTATACAATTCATCTTTCTGCAGCAGTAAGGCCAGGACTGATGAGGCGCTTCATTTTGTCCTACAACTTTATCAGATTTGAGAATTAAACTTAAATGTTTTATTTCCTCCACTGCATTAATTCTTTTTGGGGGGTTAACATTTAAGTCAGTAGTTAAATATTTCAATAACGTATGACAATATAATGTAATTAGTGCTTACCTAGTTACAGCACAGTTCTTTCAGCAGTACTGTAATTTCCTCCCTTAATAGCCCTGTATTTGTCTTCTGAAAATGGTTGCTTATGGAATACAAAATTAAGCATCTTCCTTGCTGCAAATAACTAGACTATATTCTTGGAAGTTTGTAGATGGTTGTGGAATTGTAATTTTTATATCAACAGCTCTGTCGCATTCTGTCAAGCTGCCAAATTTTCTAGTAATTTGTAAGGAAGCAGCACTTCAAACTTTTTTTTCTGACTTCTTTGGTGCTTTCTGTCACTGTAAAGGTTGCTGGTACAAGAAAAGTTTGTGTGGTGTCCAATTTAAATCAGTTCCTAGATAATGGAAGATGAAGACTTGTAAAGGAGAAACTTTGAATATTATATGACTTAATCCAGTTCTGTCATTCATTACCTCTCTTTTTTTTTTAATGCTTCTCTTCAGGCTTTTTTTTTTTTTTTTAAACTTAAAGTGGGGTACTGCTGATGTGCACATTGCACTAAACTGCAGGTGACTAACGTCCAGTTCAAGTGATGGGTCTTCTCTGGCCAGGTCTAATGACTGAGCTTTGCTTATTTGAGCTGCTGTTTAATGTGCCCAATTTGTAACTTTACAGGGTCTTGTACTTTTCTACACTATCAACAGAAAAGCCTAGAATAGCTGTAGGCTTGGGTACATTAGAACCCATAAAACCTGAACTTTGCCCATTTCTAGAGTAAAGAAGCTTCATCTGATAAAATAGTAATACGTTTATGTGGGTATAATAGTTTCCTCACTTGTCTTCATAAAATAAAAGCAAACATAGAAATGGTTCAGTTATTGGGCTTTCTTAAAGTAGTGTTTCTAAAAAGGACTAAGAGATCCCAAAACATTAGTATATTGATTAATGTTCGTTACTCAAGTAACAGAGAATTTAGCAGAATTCCACACTGAGGATCTGTTCTGCTGCATTTTAGATTCCTTCCCAGCTGTCTTCAGTTAGCATGCTATTGAGCACTTTTTTTCCCTATTAATATTACCAGTGTTTGGGACTTCAAAGTAGTACTACTGTTCCATTCTGTATTTTACAGGTCAAGTTTTATTTGATGTAGCATCATTTTAGTAACAGAGAATTTAGCAGAATTCCACACTGAGGATCTGTTCTGCTGCATTTTAGATTCCTTCCCGGCTGTCTTCAGTTAGCATGCTATTGAGCACTTTTTTTCCCTATTAATATTACCAGTGTTTGGGACTTCAAAGTAGTACTACTGTTCCATTCTGTATTTTACAGGTCAAGTTTTATTTGATGTAGCATCATTTTAACATGCAGGTAGTTTGCTTTACTGCTTCTTCACTTGCTTCTAGACTGGCCTGTGCAGCTGGTATGTTGAAATGCACAACCTGTAATAGTGTGGTGAGTCTGAAAAGGCTTGAAGTTCATTAGATAACCTTAGTGAAACTTTGTGCTTCTCTAGTTATTGGGATAATTACCGTTTTTTCTAATCTCCACTCTCATAGAGGCAGCACTATTGTGTGACGACAAGCTGTCTTAATGAGTAGGTCACAATGTGGCAATTTTTCTGGTGAATGCTGCAGGCTTTTTCTGAAACCTTCACCTCTTACTGGCTTTGTTCTTTGGGGACAGGACCGCGAGGGTACAATACTGATCGCCCTAAAGTTTCAGGCAAACATCAGGGGACTTGGCCTGGCAGACTTCTGAAACACACAGTTAAATATTGGTTCAGCAAACAGTTGCAAGTATTGCACTTTAATTTCAGAGACATGATAATGATTAATCTAGGCAGAGTTTTTAATCACGCTTGAGAAATGCGTCCTGCCTGACATCCATAAATACAAACCCATGCTGTACTTGCTGCAATTGTATGTCCTGGTGTAACTGGAATTAATCTTCTCAAATTTGAAATTGTTTAGTCCCCAGTCTGTTTGGGGACCTGGAATGGGTTGGTATCCAGAAAGGAAAGGGAACTCTGGGCACTTGGAGCAGTGCAGTAAATTGATTCTGAAAAAGATCTTCTGATATCATTGGAGCTCTTCACTTAGGTTAAAAGTTTTGCAGTACATTGTTAATAACTGGTAACTGGTCTATAAGTAATGTTTTAAAGAAGAAAAAAATTTCAGGTGCTTAACCCAACTGAAAGCTCAGATGTGATTCACAGGAGTATCTGAGTCAGTGTTTGGAAACATCTCTAAATCACATGGGTGTCTTGCATGTATTTCTGCAACTGAATTTCTCTTGCTTCTATATTGCTTGGGTGCGTGGGGATTCTGTTACTTGGTTTGACACTGCCCCATAAATAAGTGTGTCTGAATACCACAGAAGGTAACCAAGCACCTCTTAATAGTACGTGATGGTTCTTTTGAAAGTATCAGAATTTGAATACTGCTTTTTAAAACTACAGAGCTGCTTATAGATAATCCACAGACTTCAAAATTCTTAAGTACTGTTATAAACCTGGAAAATATCGCAGTTTCTCTTTGCTTTTTTCATGCTCTGTGGCAGTGGTTATCTACGCACCTGATTTGTAACTGCATGGAAAGAAGCTATAATTTGTTTTAATACCTTAAAGTTTTAAGATCTGTGACATTCTAAGACTTTTAAGAGATCTTAGTCTTATAACCATTTTAGTCCTCATACTACATCAATAACTTTTAGTCCTAGATGCTTGAGCTGAACAAGGGGTCTCCCAATGTGTAGGAATTCACTTGAATGCAAGTTCTTCGTGTGCATGCTGCCTGTAATGCTGGCCAGGAGTGCGTTTCAGTGGGCTTTGGGGTGTGCTGATATTTGCTTACAGGTAGACAGCTATAAAGAAGCTTGTGTTCTGTAAATCAAAAATAAGATATGTAATAAAAAATGAGCTGGACTAGCCTGAACAGAGTTCAGATCTTATTTCCTGACCAAAAAATGATTTTCAGCAAGACAGTGAAGTCCTGCATGGTAGATCTGAAGAGCTAATCTGTCCTCACTGAGGAAAGCCGAGTTGCTGAAGAGGCTAGGAAGTCATTGTCTTTATTACTACAGAAAACATTTCCAAGGCCCTTTAACACTTAAACTTGCCTAGTCACTTTTTTCTTATACAGAAATGGTTTCAAGATAAGCTTGTTACACCTTCATTCTAATTCCAAAAGTGCCAGTGGTTTAAGCCACATGCATGTTGGTGGGAATTGAGTATTTCATTACTGTCCCTTACCCTATAAATGCTTCAAACTTTGTGTTTTGTGCTTTTTGGAAACTTCATGCTTTGTTAACCATTTTCTTGCAATACAAGGTAGGCCTTTTAATCCAGTGTGAATACTTAATTAAATACCTGCCTGAAGTATTGTAGACACATGCAGCTTCTGAGGCTGAAGAGGATCTCCCTGTTCTGAGTCTCCTCTGTCTGCAACCATGTTTTATTAGCAGGAAGAAATGATGCAAGTCCTTGTTTCTTAGTTTTTATCTGTATTTAATTTGCTTCTGATGTGCTTATAGTCAGTGGTGTTGACCTCAAATGAGTAGCTGCAGGCTATTGAACTTATTTTAGCATTGAAAAATTGCTCATAAGAAAGTGAGGTAGCAGGTCAAGAGACACTTTTTTAATGTGAATTTGTAGAGTAATGTGAGGATCCAGCAGTTACAGCTGGTGAGGGAACCTGGAGTAATGATATCTGAATATTGTGACCTCTCTTAGTCCAGAAGTGGAGTTCTTGATTGAACTTAGTTTCACTTTTTGGATGAGTTTGTTTTAATACTGATGTTGCTGAAAGCAAAAAAAAAAAAGAATTGTGTTAGAAAAGAAATGTAATACTAAAGGGAGTTTTTTATTAAACAAGTGAATTTTAATTTTTACTTACTGTTTAATAAAATCATAGTATAAAACCAATTTGAAGGGATGGTTCAGTTTCTTCAGGCTAGAGGGTTTTTTTTCTAGGCAGATGTTGTTGAGCACGTACTCAAGAACAGTGATGCCTAGCACTATACAAGCAATATACATTTTCTCCATTTGCTCTTAGTTAAAAAGATAAGCATTGGGGTCTTTTCTTCTTTGTAATAAATCTTCATCACTTTAACTGGCAGTTTCTAGAATAGTGTATAATCTCTTGAATTCCTAAGGTAAGGCTTCTGTAGGAGTCTGTCTGAGAAGACAGTGTCCCTAGTGTCCTCTTATGCTTCCATCTTCAGTTTTTGTTTGCTTCTTGTCTCTTAGGAATGCCTGTGAGAGGAACATGTGTAGAGATTTCTTTACTGCAGGCAAGATAGAAGGTAGCTGCCTTTCCAGGCTGAGAGGCATAGGCACTTGAAGAACTGCTTGATATTTCTGCATAGACTATTCAAATGTACACTTTGCCTAGCAGTCTGATACAGTTGTGATAGAGGGACTAAAATGAAGAGGCATTTTTTGTCGAATCATAGCCCCAGATGTTGCAGCTGCTTCAGTGAAAAATTTCTTCAGTCTTGGAGTACTTACTAGCTTTTGGGTGAGCTTGGATTTCAGGATAAAGAGTGGGCAAAAGGTTAAATCTGTCTAAATGATAGCCACTGTTAGAAGAAAGGTAGCGTACTCTGAGATGGCAAAGAGGTGGGGGGCTCCTGCCTATGTTTCAGTAGTCTGTCTGTGAATGGAAAAATGGCAAAATGAAATGATGGTTGAACTGTCATTTAGAGCCTTGCCTACCCTACCTGGTTTCTTAGCTTCACTGACACAATGAGGACAGCTAGGCGTTTAATGCTGACTCCTCAGCTGATAACAGGTCAGATGACCTGCCCTTGTTCTAAGCAGTAAACTACCTCAAAGACAATATTAGACAGTAATCATAGGGCAAATTGCTGTGAAAGATCAAACAGTACATAACAGAAAATGCAAAAATAATCTCAAGTTAATTGCCTTTGTTTGCAGAGTATTGCCACTTTTTAGATTAAATGCTTCATTTTGAATTCTTTTGGATGTAATCAAAAGATACTGCCAATTTCTGAACTGATCTATTTGCAACTATGTTTTTGTCTTTATTCTTTTCTTTCTGCTTCCTCAATTTCTCTAATCCTGAGATCCCAACCTGTATTCCAGGAAGGCTATTTCTATTTTGTTCTCTTAGAACTGCCCTTTAGAATGAATATTTTGTTTCTAAAAACAATATTGGTGGGAAAAGCAATTTGGGGGGGGGGGGGAAACAACACAAAAAAACCCCCCCCCAAAATGCAACCAAACAGAGAAAAAACAAACCCACATCCAAAAATCTTGTGGTAGGGAATGAATAAAACAAAGTCAGGGAACACTAAATGATTCTAAGACAGAAATGCATTTTACTGTTCTGTGCTTCCAGGTGTGATCAACATATTGCTTATCAGTGTTTCACAAGCAGCTGGTTTCAAAGGCTTATGCTTACTAGACTTACCGAAGAATATTTGTACTAACTGATGCAGTTTTTGTAGCAAACCTTTCTGAAGTTTATTCATAACAGAAATGTTACTGGAGTTATTTGAGGTGACCAGAAGCCTTCTGTTGTTCATTCCAGCTAAAAGCTGCTGTCCTAGAAGAACAAGTTCAAGTCTGCTTACTGTCAAGGCTCTTTAAAATTTAAGGACTTGACTTGTGAAGAAAAGTCCTAGCTCAAAAAAAAAACAAACCCAACAACCCCCAAAAAGCTAATGCTAATTATTAACTTTTTTTTAAAGACGTTTTACCAGGCTTCCCAAATTATGGTTTCTGCTTCTCTAGTGAGATGCAGGTTTCTTTGAAAAGATTTGTCTGCCCCATTTACTTTCCAAAACAGAAATATGGAATCTGATCCTTTCTGTGAATCTGGGAACTGCTGCCACCAACAGTAAAACAGGAAACTGGAGGTGAAGCTTGAACCTGGAAGGTGTTGCTGTCCTTGCTGCTGTGATACAGCAGTTCTCTTTCTGAGAGAGTGGCACCAAGCAAATTAAACCTGCGAATCCCTGTCCCTTGAAAAGAGCACTTACTGGACAGCTGAAGCACTGAACTGCTGAAGTGCTAACTACTAAAAGGAAGGTGTGCATTTATGGGAATTTCAAGCTATGAACCTTTTATGGATGTTTCCTTTGTACTATCTGCCACTGCCAGCTGTCCAAGAGAAGCAGTTGCGGTACAAGTTTCCTAAACTTTAACACATGGCTGAAACAGATGAATCTATGGCATAACACAAGAGCTCTTTCTAATACAATCAAGTCCTGTCCGTAGGGAAAGTGTTTTCAAAGGTGTGTCCAATTTTTGAGTGGCTTCTCCAATTTTAGTGCTATAAAGCATACTTTCATTGTAATACAGCAGTTCTGCATCAGGAAGTCCAGCATTACAAAAACATTTTGCTTCAGAAGTGTGAACTTAAACAAAAAACAGTAATCACTCTATGTGGGTTGTTAATCATTCTTATCAACAGAGGCTTAGACAGGGTAGCTGTTATAAAAGCTGCTGTGAGCACAACTAATGTGCATTAGCTGTTAGTGTGTATGCTCATGGCTAGTGAGGAATGCACAATGTTGTTTGTCCTGCTTCTCCATGAAAGAGCTAGCCTGCTGCAGGTGAACTGTAATGCGGGCAAGTGTGTGCCTGTGCACATCAGGATTGTCAGACTTGGGGGTAAGTTGCTTTTCCATCTGAGCCTAGTGTCTCTTGAGTGAAACAGCTTAGAAAAGGTGGAAAGATTTTTCTTATGAGAAATAGGTGCTTCTGTTGCTTTATCACCTCTTTCAAGATCCTGGAGGAAATACAGAAGAGCCAGTCCATCAGGATGTCTGCGGAGAGCTTGGATACTCTTCTAGTAACTTAGTGTAGTGATAATGTAATCCTTCATTGGAATTTTACTTAATGACTTTTACTAGCCAACTTCCTTCCCACTTAATTTATGCAAAGAGTCTTGACACACTGACAGTTATAGTTTCATAGTCTTGTGTCTGCTTGCAGAAATAAGTTGGCGAATGCTCTTGGTTATTTTTTTTCCTCTTGGTTTTTAATAATTTGGGAAGAGGAGGCAGGTACTCAACTCAGACAGAAGTAAGTAATGGAGAAAGGCTAAGTCTGCTCCAGGTCTGCAGAGGAATAATACTTTCGCTAATCTAGGTACTGCTTTTCAATGCAAAGAATCTTTTGTATTCTGATACGCTTAGGTACTATTACTGTTATCATTCTAAAAAGGTAGTAATAGTGATTGATGGCAATGCTTACAATTTCTAGAAGTTACAGAGGCTTCACTCTGTAATAAATCAGTAAATCTGTAAACTGGGAAACCGCAGTCCAGATGTGTTAACTCTACCGCAAGTAGAACCAGCTCCTAAGGATGCTGATGTAACACGGAGAATTACTGCTTTCCTATTTTCTTCTCTGTATTACAATCTGAATATCTATATCTGTACTGCTGAAAAGCTCCTTTTTGTTTAATAAGGAGGAATTCTCACTGGTTTCCCCCTGTCCTCAACTTGGAGAGAAAACTGCCAGCTCCCTCTCATTCCAGAGAAACTGCAATATATGCCAGAGCCGCAGAGACGCTGGGGATCGGAGAGCCCTTTCCTCCTTGGCATGCGTTGTGCCAGGGTTCTGCTTAATCCATGCTGGCCTCTTCTCGCATGAGGGAGCACGAGATGAATGTCAGGATGTGTTACAAACTCCCAGTGGAGGTGCGGGAAGCTCCACTGCCACCTGAGCGAAGGGAGGCAGTAGGTGTACAGTACAGTGTCCAGGTCTGCTTTCTGGTCAATTAAATCTGTTTAAACTTTTTGGGTTAGCAGTCCTTTTTCTCAAAGGATCTGGCAAAACAACTTCAGAATCCAGAACCAGTTGTATCTTGTGGAGGAGAAATAAGTGCAGCCAGTAAAAGAAACTGATTTTCTTATAGCTAATAGATTGATTAGCAATTCTCGTTTTGTGGATTTGCAGTATTCTGTAAGTGAAGCAATTCTGTAAAAGAAGTTGCCTTTGTGGCGTTCATCCTGTGATCTTTGGAACTTGTCAGAGATTCCAATTTTATAAATATTCAAAATGTCCAGAAGCTTAGACCTAATAGTCGATGCATGTATTGCAGTGCCCAGGAGCTAAAATCCTTTTCTGGTGAAATGCTTTCTTCCCTCCATGCCCACATGCTATTTTGCACAAGTGGCAAAGATCTAACTCTAAGCCATAACTGCTACTTGGATGTAATATTTGTGTCCAGTAAGTAGGAAGAAGTTTATTGCAAAAACAAACAATTTCCCTTTTTATAGTATTTTGGAACTGATTGTCAAAAATTTAAATAGGGCTGGAGATGATGCCTATGCCCAAGGAAAGACTAGAGGGAGGGGTGTTCATTGTTAACAACACAGTTATTAAACCGAGGGAAAATGTTTAGTCACTTAGTTTCACTTACTTTGGAATTGACTGAGTTTATACTCTTTTTCCCATTAAATCTCAAGAGTCAGAGGGTGGTGTTAAAGCTTACTTGCCAGGAGTTCTTAGGGGCTTA
Source organism: Aptenodytes forsteri (assembly GCF_000699145.1). Taxonomy (NCBI): domain Eukaryota; kingdom Metazoa; phylum Chordata; class Aves; order Sphenisciformes; family Spheniscidae; genus Aptenodytes; species Aptenodytes forsteri. The sequence continues at coordinate 5,712,600 of NW_008795490.1, forward strand.
ATTCCCAAACTAGGCAAATTAGTCCAGAAATGCAAGTGAAACAGAGAGTACTAGCAAAAAAATCTGGGGAATGTATTTGAGACATCAATATATGGATTAGGTTACAGATGTACTTCAAATGCTTAATGCTCTGTAAGAATCCATTTCTGTAGTATTGAGAATCTTTTTTTCTTTTCAATTTCTGAAACTGCGGTAAGGCAAAAATTGTTGCGTTTGTTTGGTTTTTTCCTTCTACTTTTTTTTTTTTTTAACAACTTCTGAAACAGGAATCCGGAGCAGGTGAATGCATAGATTTGGCACAATGACTTTATTAAATTCTATGTATCTCTCTTAGTCTTTCCTTCCCTACAAGCTGAATACTTCCAGATTTTTCTGAGTAACTTTATTTCCCTGCTACATCTGGAGAACTGAGTATTTGCATCTGATCTCTTATTAGACACAAATATATCTTACCTTTCCAGTCTGGTCATCACTGTGGGATGTTTTGCCAGTTTTCCTGAAGGCTAGTAAAATCTGCCTTTGTCCTGCTGAACTCTCTTCATTCCTCTGAATAAAAGCAAGAACTTAATTCTGTGGTGTACTACTTGAAGAAGGCTAAGAAGGCTCCCTGGTTAAGAAAGCTGCTTTCCCCATGGCTCAGACGCCTAGCATCTGAGCTTTGTTAAATCCACTTGCAGGAACTGGGTAAGTATTGGTAACCTGCTGTAAGAGGGACATGTTCAACACCTTCATCTACTACTGCTGAGGGGAGAGGCCTGGAGGGTGGCACTTCTTACACCCCTACTTAAAACGTTCTTGTATTTCAAAAGGTGTGTTTCTTCAGTTTACTTTTTAAGGAAAGTAAGGTAGCTTATTCTTACATTTGCGTGGAGGCCTGATTTTCTGGAAGGAAAGCAGTCTGTTATTATTGAAAACAGTTTTCTTCTATTCATCTTTGTTTTGCACGGCATAATCTGAAAGTGCTGAAAGTCTCTGTTCTAAGGGAAAAGCTTTCATGCAAGGAAGCATTCAGTGTGCTTTGGGGCATGTGTGTTTTTCCAATGTTGTGCTTCTCTACTGGAGAAGACCAAGTGTCTGATTTGTTGTGCACGTGGTTCAGGATTAGCTTTGTCAGCTGAACTACAACATATGTGTTTTTTCTCTGCGCTGTTTTTATTTACACTGAAGTAAAGTATCTGTTGACCAGCCAGAAGTATTTTCCACGTGATACTTACGAAATTAAAATGTGGGGGAGGGAAGTTGTGTTTTTTCTGGTTTTATGTCAGAAGAAGGAACATTTAGGTGGGGATCATAACAACCTGCAATTTTGAGACAGGCAAGGCTTGATGGTGAATGTCTGTTTTCTGGTGGTTTTTTCCTATCACGTAACTTGCTTTCAACAGAAATCATGATTTTACTGTCATCTTTATGGCAGTAACAGTTTCTTTCTTTCTTTCTTTCCTTCTTTTTTTTTTTTTCCTCCCCCAACCTCCAAGTACAAAAAGGACTTCATTGCTGTACACAGTGTCTGATGTTATTAGTAACACCATTATAAAATTGTTTTTCTTGGATTTAGTTTTTTTTAATCTGCAGGAACAAAGCCCACTTCTGTATGAGCTGAGGTAACTAAAGCATATATATTGATGGTGAGGATGAGACAATAGTCTTCTCTTTCAAGATGCGCTAGGGAAATTTGTGTGTTTCCTGAAATAAACTTTCTGCTGCTCTTATCCTGTACAAGCTGGAGAAATAAGGGCTATGATGTAATCTATACTGAGTATTGATTTTGTTTAATTATTTTTTTAAAATCTTTTAGCAGGTGTATCATGATAGGGAGATGTTTCTCTTCCTAGTTGTCCCTTCTGTGGATTTCAGGCCTGTAAATCAATGACTACATTATCACTTGTAGAGGCCTTCATATTACAAGCACAAATCTCCATGACTTTGCTCTTAGAAATTACTTGTCTCGTAAACTTCAAGCTACTAAAGATCCTGCCCCCCCCCCCCCCCCAAACCCCCCTCCCCCCCCCGGAATTGAGTTTATAGCTTCTTGTTTTAGTTGTTCAAAAAATGCTTTTTGTTGTAACTGTTAGTACTGTCTGTTAAAATCTGTACTTTCTCTGGCTTTCCTGACCTGTAGCCTAGCTTTGCTGCTCATTGATGCTTCAGCATTGGCATCAATCAGATAAAATAATGTATTAATTACTTCTGGGGCACCTGGTAACAAAGACTTGAGGTGTAAATAATAAGGCTTTTTTCTTTTGTAAATTCCACTAGTGTGATGAGTTTTATTTCAGGGGAAAAACTTAGATAAAGGGTTTATTGCTGTCTTGTTTGGTCAGGTTTAAAGTTTATCTAATATGCCACTTTAACTGGAAAGCTAAAACTTTGATCCTAGATCTTCCTTTAATACTCAAGGGGAAAATATATGTGTTTTCTCCTGCAGCCATTTCAACAGTTTGAGAAAATAAATATAGTCACTTTGTAATTCCTGAGAGCTTTCTCTCCTTTTAGATTGGAAAGGAATTTAATAAAAGGCAATGAAAAGACGTTTGGGAATATAATCTTAGACCATGTCACAATTCTTTGTATAGAGAAGCAGAACTGTTCCTTAAATGTCAGACAACTTTGTCAGTGTTTCAAATGTAACATTTCTTTATGTAGTGTAGTAGCAGAGTCAGTACACAGCAAAGCCTTTGTGCGTCTAAACACTTAAAAATTAGGTTGTTTCTGTTTTTACTTCCCCCCTTGTGCCAATATGTAACAGGCCTACTCTCACTGTTTGTGCATTTGCATAGTTCCTCCTGTATACAAAGAGAGTCTCAAAACATTATTTTACACATTACTTTTTATGTACAGTAGTGGTTACTTATATCTGCAGTAACCTGTTTTTCTGAATTGCTTGCTCTATGGAACAGTTCTCTTTACCCGAATTGGAGTTGGAATATGTCTTGTAGGGGAAGGAAAAAAAAAAAAAAAATTAACTGGCTTGTTTGCTAAAGTTAGAAGCCTTTCCTTCTTCCCCTGGAAAAAGTTGTACCAATAGTTCTGGACATGGCAGAGAACAGCCAGTCTTAAACTGTGAATCCTTCTGGAAAATGATGATGATCTCTAACAAGCTCCACAGGAGTCTTTCATCTTGTAAAGTTTGCATTAGTGTTCAGTTTGGAGGTCAAATTTAGAAAATGTTGGCTTCCTACATGCTGAGTTGCTCTTTGTACATCCAGCCTTTTGCCACCTAGTATTTCTGCTACTTAAGAATGAGTTGTGCTGATACTTCCTTCATGAAATCTGAATAAGCTGGAAGGCTCACTGGTATATTCTCTTTCATGTACAGGCTCGTGTTATGTATGATTTTGCTGCTGAGCCTGGAAACAACGAGCTGACTGTCAGTGAAGGGGAGATCATCGTAATTACCAACCCGGTAAGAAAACCGAGATGGAATCAAGACTTCAGTGCACTGTCCTGGCCTACTTTGAGCAGGTGGAAGAAAAAAGGTGCTAGGTGACATCTGAAAGCCCTGGCTACCCTCCCTTGAAGAAGTAGCAAATAAACTAAATACAAAGAATTTTCTAATAATTTTGTGGAAACAAATGCAATGAGTGGTTTTGGAGACAGGGGCCTTCTCCGCTTGTGCCTACATGCTTAGGAATCTGCTCAGCTTTGTTCCCCTCTAAATAGGGCTAAGTGCCAAGGCAGAGGAAGGAGCTAATTATGGTGATACCCTTTACATCTGAATGTGTTGTCTTTTTTGTGTGCCTAATGTTCCACATTTTGTGTGTATGTAATCTTTCAGGTGCTTGCCACTTGCATTTAAATCTGACACGCCAACTCCCTTCTCCGTTTTGAGTTTTTTAATCAATGACTTCAGCATTCCAAGTTTGTTCAAAGAACTTGCCGCAAAATTTGTTACTAAATTTGTGTGTTCTTTCATGGTTAAAGCAATATGGACAAGGTACAGGGAAGGAGTGGTGAAAATACTATGCTAATAATATCAAGGAGTTCTTCTTATATTAATAGTACTTATGAGCACTGACATTTGATTTGTGTGTACAGTTTGAATTTGAGTGTGCTTTTATTGTCCTGTATAATTCTTACCCTTGGTAACAAGGTAGGAGTTAGTTGATTCCGCTTTTGATTTTTGTGTAGTGATATGGCTCAGTGAGTAGACTTTCCTTTTAAAACACATATAAACAAAACCTGCCTCATCTTGATGCCAGGTTTTATTTATCTGGTTGTATAGGAAACATATAGGAACAAGGGCTTCTCCTTACTATATGCAGGATACATAAAACTTCCAAGTGAAAGAACAAAATGGTGAATAAACAAATACATCCATTAAAAAGCAAATTAAGAAAACCTGAATTTCAATAATTGCTGTCTAGCATATGTGATTCCAATTTTCAGCTGTGAATTAGCTTGACATGTATCTATGTGTTCAAGGAACAGCTTGATTTAAAACAGAACTGGCTTACTGCAGATAATGTTGTCCTGGAATTGACTTTGCTTAACTGCAGAGGTTTCTTAGTGTATGTAGAATATGCTGTTAAAAAACCAAACAGTAACAGGATGCCCCACTGAGATCAGAGCTGAACTGTGTTAGCTCTTTCCAAACTAATAGCATGAGATCTGCCTCTGAAATTAAATGTAAACTAGAAAGAGTGTCTCCAGATCTTGCATGGCATGTGCCTCTCTTAACCTTGAGATTATCCTTAATATTCTTGTGGGTTATAGCTCCCACTCATCACACACCTCTGCACCTTCAGTAAGTGAAGCAGAGATTTTACAGGTATTACCAATAGCTTAATTCCTTGAGTCTTGTTTCTTTATAATCTGTTGAATAAAATTAATGCTTTGGAAATAGCATACCAATAGCTGTGTTTTGATGCAGTCTGTGTCCAGACAATTGACTGTGGCTTCATAAATGATCAAAAGTGCTGAAAATCAACCTTTTTCCCCTCATGCTTGTTAAATTTGAAGTCCACAATTGCTGTGTGAAACAAGCACAGTCTGTATTCTGTTTAAATGAGTATCTGCTGCTTCAGCAGATTTAAGCGAGTTTGTTCACGGTCATACAGTCATAACTGTATTTCGAACATTGCATTTGGAAGCAAGACAGTGCTTCCTCCTGAGCTGTTTAAAGCGTGCTGTGAGATCCATCTAGCAAAACTATTTCTATATTATTACTTCTTTTAGGATGTCGGTGGAGGCTGGTTAGAAGGAAAAAACAGCCAAGGCGAGAGAGGACTTGTTCCAACAGATTATGTTGAGGTAAGTGACTACTATCACTGCTCTGCACTAAGAAAGCAGAACTACTGAAAAGGCCATCCTCTGGTTCACTGATCAGACTGTAATGCTCAAACATAAAACTTCCAGTGTTAGAGCTGGGAATATATAATCTTATTGTAGGAACTGTAGCTGGCTCTGGAGACCAGTGCAAACATGCCATGCAAAGCTACTGTGCTTCTTAGTGGTTTCCCAAGAAATGCAACAGGAGGTTGTCTATAGTAAATACTAGCGATCTGCAGAACGTGAGCTATTTTGAGTCTGCTTCTGGTTTTGGGGGTCTCATGATCCAATAATTGTTTTGTTTTCCTGTCTGAAGATACATATATGGAAGTGAAATGAGTAATGCAAGTTTACTCTGGTGTTGCTGTGGCTGAATCTCTGGAATGGAACCCCATTTCTGGGGCTCAGGATATGGGATCCCAAATCCAGGGACTACTCAGCTCATCTTTTTCCTCAGGGCCTTTGCTGCCTCTTCAGTGTGTGTTGATCTGCTGTTTGTTTAAAGACTGGTGGTATGGGGGTGGGGATGGAATGGGGATCTCAATGCAAAGACTGGAATCCAGTTCACTCTTGGAGGGCCCAATGTCTGTATGTCTGCAGGTTGCCAGTTAGGTGAAGACTCTAGCTGTAATTCCTGCAGCCTCCTCTTAAGGCGTGTGCCTTCCTTCACCAGGGCTGTGTTTAATTTAAAAAAAAAAAAAAAAAAAAAAAAAGAAAGGGGGGAGGGTGAGGGGAGGATGCTTGTTCACATAACCTTGTCTTTTGTCTTCGGTTGGCTAGCTCATGGTCTAGTAGCTTTTGGCTCTCCAAACTTGCTGTCCCAAACTGATCCTCCGAGTACTAGATCCCAGTCCCCAAGCAGTAATGTTAACAACCTTGTTAATCCCCAGTGAATTTATAGCGAGGTGTCCACTGCCACAACAGTCTTGCGTGTTACGCTGTGATAATGCAAACCAGTTCCATCTGTTGTGGAAGTAAATCCTCCAGATTCTCACATCAACTTCTTGTAAAAGGTACTATTCAATTTGAATTCAAAAAGGGTATATGCAACTATCTTAACATCTAGTGACATGAATGTTAGGGTGATTATATATGATGAACAGCACAATTTGATTAATGGAAGCATGAAAAATCTTTTGCAACTTTTTCCATTTCAGATTATAACCGAAGGTGCAAAAGATGGAATTAGCTGCGGTAACTCATTAGCTGACCAAGCCTTTTTTGATTCCCTTTCTTCAAATACAGCTCAGACCAACTCTGCTGCAAAAAGCAGTAATCAGGTATGTCTCCAGGTTTTTCAGGCACAGTGGGCATGGCAGGTTCTGTTGACATAACTGCTTGCACTCTTCAGTTGTGCTGTACCATATTTGTGAACCCTCATAAAAGTACCAATTAAAGTAACTGTGTCTTTGTTAGGGAGCGCTTTTCTTGAATATTAATGATATGGGTACCTGTTCAGCTACTGTCCCTGCTGGAAGAATTAGTATTCTAACACTTTCAAAAATAGAGCATTTTTATTCTTTCCAGCCTGCAGTCATATAAATCTGACTACCTCGATCTCTGTTTGTACCTCAGTTCTGTATAAATGCACTCTTAGCAAATTTACTTTATTTTCAAGTTCCTTGTGTTAGTGTGCTAACCTTTTTAAGGAACTGTAACTTACTACTTTCTTTAAAACGTCTACTACAATTGGGTGATCCGTGTATCATCAGCCAGAGTGAATGGATATTTATCTTTTTCACAATTTGAGTAAGAGTTGTTTCTTTGATTAAAAAAGACGAAGCAAATTCATGCATTGTCCTAGTCAGTTGGAGAAGAGGCTGACTTGGGTTTTGCTGGAAGAATGTTGTTTGGTTTTTTTTTTCTTTTTTCCCCTCCTTTTATTCATTGCTTTTTGCCCAGCATGTCAGTTCATTAAGCAGCAAGTATTTAGTCTCAGGTTAGATATCTGAAGACATACATTATCTTAAACACAAGCTGCTTGTTATGGTTTACAGACTGCTGCATGTCCCACATGTAGGAACAGTTAAACATTTCAAAGTCCACAGGTCAACAGAAGAACAAAATCTGCTTTTCCCAACAGCAGCATTCAAAGGTCTCGTGTTGGAACGTAAATGCTTTACTCATTGTAGCAGCTGGGGACACAAACCTGGTTTGTGGATCAGTTAAATATCAGTTATTAGTTTTCTTAATTGTAACGTGCGACACAGGACTTGGACATGGTGAGATCTCTTGAAAACTGTACATGGGGCACTTTTGTATAACAGTGAATGTAACAGTTTATTGACTGTATAGTGTTTGATTTGTGCCTCCTTGTATTCAGCTGGACAATGCCAGTATTGTGATTCTGTGATCACACGTATAGTGAGAACTCCAGACCTCACTGTGACTATTTCACTATTTATCACTAATTTTTTTATTGATGCCCAGTTAATATTTAGATTAAACACAGAACTCTTGAAATGCCTCATTAATTTCTCATGTCAGACTGAGCCGAAAGCATTGATTATAGGTTCATTTTCCCCTCAGTAAAACTTAACAGTAATTTTGAAGGTAGAGTGGGAACCTCATTTCTTCTGCTGTGTCTGTTATCCTTGCCCCAGTTTTTCTTTCTATAGAGTTTCTAGCCAAACTTCACTTCTGGGTAAGCTTGAAATATTTGTAGCAGCTACTTCTGTCAAATCCAAATACTGTTCCTCTTCTGAAGAAAAAGAAACATATCACTTAATTTGACCTAGGAAGAATTGCTTACTAACAAAACAAATATACAGTATTTTGAATGGTGGTAGAGGCATCTATCAGAGGTTGATCTGTGCTTAACACAAGGTACTTGTGCCTGTAGAAGGGAAGAAAAAAGGCCTTGCCTATATAGGAGGAAAGGTTAAAATAAAGAAATCTATTATATCCTAAATAATAGAGAATTACTGTGGCAATCTAGTTTTGGAAGTTGCATTTCCAGAGGAGGGAAAACCTTGAAAATGTGGTCACTTTACAGTACAGTTTACACAGGATCAGCAATATACTGGCCCTGTAATCCATACAAATTGCAGCTTCTCCGTAACAAATTTTGGAAAGGAGTAACTTCAGGCAAACAGCTTATCTCATATATTTCAGTGCCTTATTCCTCTAAGTGTCCTATTCCTCTCCATTATCCTTCAAATGCTGTGTGAGAGAGTTTGGTACCCTGGTTCTCCCTAGTGTATTATAGTAAAACTCTACTGCTAAAATTAATAGGAGAGAGAGAGAAGAGGAGACTATGCACTTGGATGCAGCCAAGGCCATGCAAGATGCGGGGGAAGCAAATTCACTCAGGCTAGTGTGTTTGGGTCTTTTGTTTTCCTGTTTTTTCATAGCAGGAACCATACTGTTTTGCATGGTTAGGATTTTACGTCATAAGTTATTTCCATTTTCTCAAGTTTTTTTTTTTTCTTTAACCGACTTCAGTAACTGCAGTTTAGTTATATGTATTTTCTAGAAAAATAGCAGATGAAGGCTGGTTTCTTCAGCTTCTGACATACATCTGGTAGTTTGTTCCAGTGGCTTATCGCTAATAGGAATTTAATTTGTATACTAAGCAGTCTGGCTTCCACTTTCGGCTGTTAGGCCTTTCTCACATATCAGAGAGCTCTCTAGAGCATGGTATTTTCTCCCTGCAAAAATTCTATGGCTAACTGTCCTCTCGATTAAGAAATTCTATCTGTTTGTTCTATCTGTCTGGTGTAAGACACTTTTCCTGCCCGCAAAAAAACCCCCCATAGCTTTCTTCTGCAGTCTCTTTGATCTTGTGACTTGTCTGTAAAATGTGTGCGTTGCTCCTGTGTGCATCGCATGGTGTCAAACAGGTTTGATGTTGCTGTTCTGGTGTAGAAAAGCCTGATATAGCGAAAGATTGCATTGATTCCGGTAATATTGCATCAGGAGCTTATACTGAGTTGCTCATCCCCTGCATACTGGCTTCTTTTTTAGAACCACTGCCTATAAGAATATGTTCTTCTACTTTGTGGGTATGACCCTTCTTCCTGGATGTATTACTCTGCAGTTGGTTATGATAACATTTACATTGTTTAACATGAGTTTGCTCAGGCACTTTGGATTGATCTGTGTTCCGATGCACAGTTGCAAGCAATTGACTTACTCTTTTCAAGTGCCTTAATGAATGACTAGGTCAATATACAAAGCACTTCATCTTAAATGAAACTTGTGTGTTCAGGCTATGGAGAGCAAAGAAAAATGACGAATTAGGTGTCAATGTAAAGAGAATCGATGCTGGAGGTGGCATGGTAGTGGGAACTAAAATGTTCATAGATGTAGTCTGGTGGACTGAATAAGAAAGAAATAGCAGTGTTCCTAAATGCTGACATTTTATGCTATCATATTTCACAGTAGCATGGGGGGGGGACACAAGTGTATTCCAAGAAGACTTTATAAAAGCACTTCTAAATAAACAGGATGTTTTGGGATTTTTCTTACTACTACTGTATTGAAGAAATTATTTTCTGTAAACATTAAGTCACTTTAACATACACATAATTACACAAGACTCCCACCCCCCAATTTCAATAAGTCAAAAGATGTTTTAATTCTTAGAATTCCTTCCATTCTTCTAACAGTAAGTAAAAAAAAACCAGGTTGTCGCATAGTCTTTCAGTACCAAGCCTTACTAAAAATAATAGATCTGGCTGACTTGCAATGTGTGAGTGTGGGGGTTTTTTTGGTTTTCTTTTTAAGAGACCAGTTAAACCACAGTGGTTTAACCCCGGCCGGCAGCTCAGCCCCACCCAGCTGCTCACTCACTCCCCCCCAGTGGGATGGAGGAGACAATCAGAAGGGTCAAAGTGTGGGAACTCGTGGGTTGGGATAAAGACAGTTTAACAGGTAAAACAAAAGCTGTACATGCAAGCAAAGCAAAATAAGGAATTCATTCACTACTTCCCATCGACAGGCTGGTCTTTAGCTGTCCCCAGGAAAGCAGGGCTCCATCACGCTTAATGGTTACTTGGGAAGACAAACACCATGACTCCAAACATCTCCCCTTTCTCCTTCTTTCCCGTAGCGCTTATTGCTGACCATGATGTCATATGGTGTGGAATATCCCTGTGGTCAGTTGGGGTCAGCTGTCCCGGCTGTGTCCCCTCCCAGCTTCCTGTGCACCCCCAGCCTCCTCGCTGGTGGGGCAGAGTGAGAAACAGAAGGCCTTGACACTGTGCAAGTACTGTTCAGCAATAACTAAAACATCCCTGTGTTATCAACACTGTTTTGGTCACAGATCCAAAACATAGCACCAGACCAGCTACTTTGAAGAAAATTAACTCCATCCTAGCCAAAACCAGTATAACCAGTTATATTTGAATGCAAACTTTGTCTCTAACTCTTTTTTTCTGTTTTGGTTTTATTTTTGAAGTTCGGAACTGGTTAGCCTCTCAGTTTAGAAATATATCTCAAATGGCAATGTGCTTCTGACAGGGCTAAAAAAAAAAAATCCAACAAACTTATTTTTTAGCTTTATACATTATATTTTTTCTGGCATATCTTCGTATGCCCTGATAGGTCTGGGGGGATGACTGCTTTTCTTGACTAGCAATGCTGCATGTAATACAGAGCCCTAAATCATTACGGTTTTCCCAGATCAGTTTCTATGCATGCATATCTCTCTCTCAAAATAAAACTTACTTCCTCCCTCTGTCTACACCCATCCCTTTTTGCTTTCCAGGCAAACAAGAGGCTTTTGGTTTCCTACTCTGGAATCCATAACTTCTTGGTGTTAAGAAAACATCATCAGCTCAAACACTGCCCTACTCTCTGTCTGTCCTTTTCCAAGAAGGTTTTTTGTTGTTGTGCAGTAAACAATCTCCTGAAAGTAATTAATAAGCAATAACTAAAAGCAGCTGCTCTTACTTCCTTTTCTTCACTGAGAAAGAGACAATGACCACAGCAACACTTTGTTGTACCTTACCTGGGTTTGCCACGGATGTAAAGTGACAGTAAGAAAAGGGGCACAGAGGTACTTCTTAAGGAGAAGAGAAGAATTCTGCACAACCCTCGGCAGTTCGCTCTTCCCCAACTCATTCCTTGCATCACTAGTGTCCCAGCCATAGCTGCCTTGGTAAAGCTTGCAGCTGCTCTTTTAAAGAGCTACCTGTAGAAGATATTGGGGAGATGAAAGCAATCAGAGGAAGCAATGAAGCTAATCATACACAAACAAGGGAAAAAAATTACTCAATGTGACTATTTTCACACTCAGAAGAAGAAAAGCAGGTAGGATAATTTAATGTTACATCTGCCCATAGCATTTCTGGTTTAATGTCTGAAAAGCCTTTAAAAATTATTCAACAAAATACAGTTTAAGTAACCCTTAGTTGCCAAAGATGGAGGCAGTTGCATGGCTTTTGTATGGGTCTCATGCTGTTTTGACCTTGTAGCCCTTGGACAGAGGAAGCAAAGGGAATGAGAAATCTCTGTCAATCCACTGTTACTCTGAGCGGCAATGCAGGTTGCTAATTTTAGACTGTCATTTGAAACAACCAGTGAGTAAGTATATCAGCACTTATGTTTTTTCTATTTGTTAGAATTGCATATATATATTAAAGTAAGTTACCTGTAAACTCTTCCGGTATAGAATAACACTGGCAATAATGGCACTGAAATGAATATAAATTATGGCAGGTTAAACCAAATAAACATCTTGAAATACACTGAACACAAAATTTCTCATTTCTGATGAAAAATGAGTGGTATATTTTTCTCTTTTATTTCTTTGATGCTGAGTTGCTTCCAGGAGCTGTAGCAACAATGGATATCCCGTTTCACACTTTTAAATAGTGTTTCTCATTGCAGTTGACCAAGAGGTTGTTAGCTTGGTGGCCTTTGGAGCCTTCATAATTAAAGTATGTATGGAAAAACAAGCATTAATGTAAAATTCATTCCGAGTAGTCTCCTCCAACTAGTTGGTGGTTTTTGGTTTTTTGGGTTTGGTGTTTTTTTGGTGATCAAGACTAGTGCTTCTCAAGTCACAGATGTACTTGCATTTATTTTGCACGTGTTCCAGGTTCAGAAACTGCTGTTTTAACAGTGATGATCTTTCTCCATTCTGAACCACAACTTTTGTGGTGGTTTTTCATTTATCTAACTTAATGCTTTAAAAGTTGCGAACAAATATCAGCTTTCCATTTTAATAATAGTATTTATCTGAGTTATTTAGATTTCATCTAAATTAAATCTAAATTACAACTATATTGGCCCAAACCAGTTCTCTTTTTATTAAGAAGCTAAACCTTTTTTATCTGTACAGTAGTCTCATTAGTGGTCTGTAAACAAACTGTATGTACAATTAACCATAATGTAGTCCAGCTATTTACAGCCTGTGTAACATGCATGTTTGAACACAGGATAGAAATGCTATAAATTTCAGTGCACTATATATTTTAGTCTGTATGGTTTCTCCTCCCTTCCCTGTAGAGCTTAAAGTCTAGTCTTACCCCCCCCCGCTTTCTGGAAAATAGAAAACTAGTATTAAAAATGTATAAATGAAATTGAAGTGGAGCACTGCCTGTCTGTTTCAGGGCAGATCACCAGCTATGTTGACGTAAGAGCTGTAGCTGTGGCTTCACAGTATTTAAGATATAAAAATAGTTCTTGTAGCTAACCATAAGTTGCGTTTGTAGAGGAGTTTGTTCCCTCTTCTTGACGTTGATTCTCTAATTGCTGCCAAGTCTACTTCTGTATGAAGATGACTGTACAGCTCTTCTTAGTTCTGTATAAAATAAGTATCCTGAGAGTTCGCATTTTTGTGAATTGCAGACTTGTCAGTTAATTCCAGTGTGACCTCAGTGAATCCACATTTCATGTCTTCAGTTACGTTGTGGGCAGAGCAGCAAGGGCCCATGAGTAGGTAGAGGAGGCAACTAACAGAAACCTCTCATGTTTGTACTTTGTTATCCAGTGATAAGTGTGAAATCACTCAGGATAGTTTCTCTCTCAGCAGAAGAAAGATAAGCTGCTACACAGTTGTTGAAGGATATGAAAACAAATGGACTGTCTTATGTGTAGAAAACTGTTTCCCTTCAGAAAACAGTGGGACTTCTGTATAGGCAGGATGAATAAATAGTAGTGAAAACACCTAGTTTGGTGTGCAGGAGCTGAGGCAACTCGGGCAACTTAAGTTACTTGGTGTGTAGACGTGTTGAACATGCATAAGGAGGACACTAAAGAAGCTATTCCCAGAGCTTTACTTACATCTTTTCAACTTAGTGCTGGAAAGGCAAATTGTCATTGTTAAATTTGCATACCATAACTCCCCCCCCCAACTGCTATGAGCAGCAATAAATGCTAAGATTGAAGAAAATAAATATAGTGCTCTTATTAAGAGTGCGCTATTCTACTTCTGTGGAAATTTTGACATGTATGTTATTGCATTCCCGTAACAGCATTTCCATTCTCTGACATTGCTGTGTGTGCAGTAAAGTAGAAGTATTGTCATGGGAAATGTGACTCACTCATGTTTGGTTGAGGCCAGTTTGTCCTGTTAAACCAGTATGCTAAATTACCTTATAAAATACACAGGTAGGTTCACCTTGGAAGTTACAATTACAATTGTTTATGGATTTTGGAAATTATTGCTTCCTTGACTAATAAACCTTAACTCTGCATAAATGTATATGTTTGTAAGATTAAGTGTAAAGTTGCCTCTATGTGTGCATAAGTCATGTCTAGAAGCTCATAGTGTGAAAGATACCTAAAAAGAAATGCAAGCAAAACTGGTGGGTTAGAACTGTTCAGAAGAAAAAAAAAAAATACCCAGAGCATTTTATGCTGGTTTGGCTTTCATGATTAGTAACTTCTAGTTCCTGTTACAGATAATGACACTATAACATCTTCCATTGCTACGTGTAATTTGAAAGCAACTCTTTTTTCCCCCCTCATCTCAATCACAATATTGCATTCAGACCGGTAACAGGAATTTGTGACCAATTCTTGTTTAACCAAAGTACCAGACAGCGACTCCCATACAGTACTGGAAACAGTGGCTTGCTTGCTTTGAAATGAATCACATTCACATAGTGAAAAATAACTGTCCAACATATGATAGTGTTTGTACCAATTCCAATTATGGAGCTGTCTCAAGCTCTTTTTTGTGGGTGTCCCAGTGGAATGCAAAGGCTCGGGCAGCAAGTTGTTAAACTGTAGTACTGTGATCACTCCTCACCTATGGTCTGTACCCATACCCTCAGGCAAAATCTGACTATTGAAAGAGTTTTCCACAATTTGCAGTGTTTGCATGCTCTTCTTCTTGTAGCTTTTTTTCATTTGACTTCTTGTTTTGTGAGGTAGCCTTGTAGGTCTCGTATTGTCATTGACTATATAAAGAATTATTTAACTTGCTAATGGTGACAATCTTGTCAGCTCTCCTACGAGTGTTTTCTACTTACTTGCTTGCACAGTTGCAGTGGCATGCATATGTTGCACGATCCCCTTCGCCACAGCATGGGGCTTATTGCAGTATATAGTTTCCTTTCTGTTTTTTTGTTTGTTTGTTTATCGTTCACTGAGCACTTATTCCACCTTAAGGTGGAATCATTGGCATTTGTCACTGAAAGTGGTAAGCTGAAAAGCCTTACGCAGTAATATCTTTAACTCCTCCTCCAAAAAAAAAGGCAACAAGGGAAACCCCTGTCCCCTGTTCCCAAACAAAAATAGAGTGCTCTTCCTAAAAAGGAAGGATAAAGCCTTGTTTAATCTTTGTAGCCTGATCCTGGGATGTCTAGAGAACAGCAGAGAGGAACAGGGAGTCTTTCTTCCGTTTCTGGCATTGCTGTGACTGCTGCTTGGAAAACTGTCTGAAATTTCTCTTCGGTGTTTCAAGAAGAAACCATTAGGGATTGAAATCAGCTCAAGAGAAAACAAGGATATAAAGAGGTGACTTGATTGCTATTTACATGTGCAGGTGTGGGTAACAAACAGAAGCCTGAGAGCGCTCAATTGAATAAATGTCTATGGGATTTGTAGTGGCTGAAAGTTGAAACTAAGCAAACTTTAAAAAAAAAAAAAAATTTCCCTTAAGCAGTGAAGGTGACAATAGATGTGGTTTTTCCCTCCCCTCGTCCCATCACTGAGTATTCTTTGTTTGTGTAAATTATGTATCTTTCTAAAAGACCATTCTGTACTTCAAACACGGCTTTTTTTTGAGCTGAATCAGGAGTTAATAGATGGAAATCCTGTGCCTGCACTGTGCAGAAGCAATACAGCCTCTAGTCCACTTTGGCTGTGAATAACCTCACAGGTAAGGAAATGGGATTGGAAGTGGGAAAAGAACAAAAACCTAACTGTTCTGCTCTTCATGGTAGTAACTCGGTTCTTCCAATGGTGGTTTGTTTTTTTTCCTGCCGGAAGCAAGGACCATCTGGTGGGTGTACCTTGGCTGTATGTGGTTTGTGAGCAGGCAAAGTCCAGCTCCTTTGCAGGGACTACTTTGTGAAGGGGGCAGTGGGGCTGGGAGGGGAGGTGCTGAATGATGGTTTTCTCTGGAAGTAAGCAGGATGGCAGGAGCAGCTGAGGAACAAATGGGTTCCTTGGACAGCATTGCTACTGCCTCCTTGTCAGCTGCTTCTGGAGGTCCTCTCCTGTTGCTTTCATGTATTTATCCCCAGGAGCATTCTAGTATGTGAGTCCTTAAGGCTGGTTATCCCTTAAAGTCTAGCCCATCTCACTCTTGCTTTTCCTAGAGGATTTCTTTAAGGAAAAAACATGTTTAAGTTATACAAATAGAAAAGAGGGCCTTCCTTCAGGAGTGAAAGGAGTGCCCAGGACCACAATGGTAAGGTAATGATTTACTAGGAAGAAAGCTTGGGCATAAAATATCATGGGCATGGCAGCTACTTCAGTATCTGCTAATGTGCACGCTTGCTCTATGGTAAATACAGCACAGTGAATGCAGTTCTGTGATGGCTGCAGAGTAGGCTTTTAGCCCTTCACACTTCTTCCTGAGGAAAAAAGCTTGATTTTTACGGTGACTGTCTATATTCACTTACTTTTTTTAATGTATCTATTCAGAGGCTGTTATCCAAAGAACTTGAGTTTATTGTAATGTCTGAGTATGCCTAAGGTTTTGTTTCCGTACAGGTAAGTAAGGCAGCTATAAAACTGGAGAGGTATGTTCATTCCTGTGAGCTATTCAGCTGAGCCACCATGACTTTACTAGAATTTTCTGCCGTTCCTCTGTGCTGTCTGTCTCTTCTCAACCCCTCTTCAAGAGCGTAACATTTCTCATTGCAGCTTTGGCTGTCCTGGACTTCCCTTGATCTGATCAGATTTACTTTCTCTACTCATTGCTTCAGCATGGCTTCTGTCTTTCAGAGTAGATTTCAAGGTGTATTTTTTGTGGTTGGAGGTCTTCATTTTTGATGGCACGGTTACCTAGATCTTTTTAGGTACTCAACTTAGTTTTAGCATCTGAATATCATGTTTGGTTCGGCTTTTGTCCCTCAGGAGTAGAATGGATCTATTCGTCCATCAGGAACATCCATTAATATGAGGAAGGAGTCTGCCAGGAACAACTTAGTTGGCCAAGAGGTCAAAAAAAGATTTTTAGCCAGGGCAGAGAGACGCCTCAGTGACTTATCTTAGCTTTACTGTCTGTAACTTTGGATTCTGGAAAATAGCAAAGATGTCACTTCTTCCTATTTAATTCATGATTTGTTTGTTGAAGATACTGACATTCCACCCCCAAGATGAGTATTTCCCTGTTGTTGTGGAATTTTTTCTCATTCAACTATAATTAGATCTTTAAAAACATACTAGACTTCTCCCCCCCTCCCCCAGCCCCCCACCAGTAATGATCTGTTTCTGTAGTGAGTTTGAATCTGCCCTTAATGGAAGACTCTTAAAATATTTAGTAATGTGTTCCCTCTGTTGTCTGTTCCCCAAATAGCCTTTTTGTCTTTTCTCCTAGAGAAGTCCGTAATAGTCTACAAAAAGGAAAATCGACTGCCTTTAAGGAGTTTATCCTTGAATTTAATCTCAGTGTACTTGTTTGATCTTACCTTGAGGAGCAAAGAGATGCAGTGTTTCATTTGAAGGTTGATTAGTTTCGTAATTATGTGTGGTATGGCATTTCTTTCTGTGCGTTTGCATTTGAGATTGCTTGCGTGCTTGGGTGTTAGGTGTGCTGTATCAAGTTATATTGACTAAATAACAACTTCTTGCAAGGACTCTTCATCTTTTCTGTGCTGACTAAAGAGAGATCAGAGGATTATCAGTTTCAGTTATGGAGATCTAAAGGTGTGAGAACATGTAATTTAATCACTTACAAAATACTTGCTGGCTTAATTAGGGTTTATTCAACCAGAGCTAAGCCACACAAATGGCTTCTCATATGGAATTTGTCAGCTGCTGAGATCCACAGAACTGCTGACTGGGGCTGAGATACCCTTTTAATAAATGCTGTCTTTACTTGGTCTTCCACGGTGCTATGGGACCTTGAGGATGGCAGGTCTGATTCCTGAACCCTTCTCCACATTTACTGATTTTTGGCTACTACTTAGAAGTGTCCACAGTGTGTGTGTGTGTGTATGTGTATGTAGGCAAACATTTGAAGAAAGATGAAAGGAGACCTGTAAATGCTCTTTGAGAGGTGTTGTCTATATATACATTCCTAACTGATCTCTTACCCTCTTCCCCAGTGCCTCAGAAAGAAATGTGGACCCTTTGGCTGAAAGAAGCTGCGTGGGAATAGCATATCCCACCCCTTTTACAGCCTGTGGGCGATAAAACTAGGGGCAAGAGCTTACCCCAGAGCTTTCTTGGACACTTCAGAAGTAAAATTTTCTGATTTGAATAGTGTTTCCATATAGGTACATAGAGATAAAGCATCTGAGAGGGCAGTTTAAGTAATCCATTTCCCCTTGCTGTACAGCATTTAGTGTATATCAGCAACTGTCTGCAAGTTTGGTGGTGATCACTCTTGACAGTCATTCTTTAGTAGCGTAGCCAGTGTTAATATTATTGCCTCCCCCTTGTTTTGCAGCGATTTTAAGGTTTCTTTTCCACCCACTCACGTACCAGATTTCACATGAACTACAGAGAAGAGGAAAACTTTACTCAGCCTTTTGGCAATCATCCCACTTCTGGGCTTTCATTTGCCACTGATCAGCACAACATATATTGCAGAAGTATATGCAAATGAATATTATGCAAACTATTCTTTTCTAGGTGCTCTAAGTTATGTTAGGAGCAGGCACGCTTTCCCATGTGGTTGGGCCCCGGTGTACGTGTTTTCCTTTAGCAAAGATGATAAACTCTGACTGATGGCACGTATGGTTTTTTCTCTTGACATCAACTCGTATCAGGTGAACATCGTAGGAAGAGCAGGCTGGTACCTCATAAGCTACCAGCAACTTCTTTTGTAATTGCTGAGAGTGGCACTGTGTAGCATCTATCCAAGAATTAGGTAGACCTCAATGATATCGCTTGCTTAGGGAGTAGTGTTCTTGCATCAGTTTCGTCCTCAAAAAAAATTCCCCAAACTATCAATGTAGAAGCTGTCCACATAATCTCTCTCACTCCATCAATTCCTAGAGACCCACTGACTCTAGTGAGTCTTCTGAATGGTGATTTCCCCCTAGCTTGGGGGCTTGGTTTAATTTCCAGATCCTGGGGATTCTGTACCTAAAGAACAGGTGTTACATGGTATCAATAGTATAGGTCCAAAGCATTTTCAAGTCTTAAAGGTTTGATAGCGTCTGTGAAATCTGACTGTCAGATGACTATTTTAGGAAAAACTAAAGCAAGAGCTCTCATTCTTAAGTAGTATCTCAAAGCTGAAATGAGAGGAGAGAATTTTAGTGAAGAAAAATGGAATGTGGAGTAGCTGTACCTTTTTTTGTGTATGAAACAAACGTATTCAACAGTTTTGCAGAGAATAATTTGGCTTTTAGTGGGAGTTTTATTAAATTTCCTGTACTGGCAAATGCTCTAAGTTTTCATGTAAATGTTACAATCTAATAGCAATTAATTTATATTAGGCTTCCCTTCTTTGATACGCTGCTTCATTATAAAAATAATGCACTGGTTTCTGTAGGTTTTGAGACTTCCTTTTACGAAACTCAGTTTCTCCCTCTGCTGAACAAGACAAGCTTTGTAGGCTTTGTTTACTTTCCTTCCCCTTCTCCTCCTCCTTCCTCCTACACTTCGGGTGCGTGGGTTTTGATTTGTGTGGGTTTTTTTTTCTTTCTTCCAGCTAGTCTCTGCACTAAGTGTCTGGAGTAGACTGCACTTAACTAGTCAATGCTTTTTCAAAGTGTAGTCTTAAAATGAAGGAGCTGAGCGGCATGCTAAGCTATTAATCCAACTTACTGACAGATGAACTTGACAAATTGATGCAGTGGTTAGAGACATGTCTGCTCTACACTCTTTTACTGAGGTTTCCACCTCCACAACAGCATCAGCAGAAGGGTATGTGTGATTACCTTCACCAGAAGCTTAGGCTGAGAGAGTAGGTCTGCAGGGAGATGCCAGACTGTTCCCTGGCAGATGTTTGTTTCCTTCCCTCATCTTTGCTGTGAATGAGTTAAGCTCTGACAGGGAAGCTGAGCAGGTTGCTGGCCCTAACTCCCTAACTGTCACGCCAATAGTGATGGTGTGGGTGGACAATTTATGATTTGCTTTTAGTAAAGCCACTAATCTGAGTTTGATAAAATAAGCATTTGAAAAAACCTAATCCTTGACTTTTGAGTTTCTGTTTTAAATGTGCTAATTAGTCCATGGCTTTATGTAATTAATAGTTCACATGCACCATACTTATGGTGTTGGTGTAAAATAATTACCCTGGGTAAGAGTGATTCCTAACACTGTTGGAACAAATAGTTTAATTTCCCTTAGGAGATGTAACACTCTTATTAGTATGTGTTGGTGTCACATTGCTGGAAAGCTGATCAGTTCTTCCAGGTGCTTACTGCATTTAAGAGCTGTGTAGCTGGGAATGTAAGATTTGGCAGCTGCTCCTAAATCGAACGAGTAAAGTGCTGAATGCAAACTCATAGCCTGTCAGCAGGAGATCAAAGACTTCAAGAAGAAAGTATGTGGTTGTTGCTCACTTCTTCAGCTATTTTTTCTTTACTTTTGTCTTTATACAATGTAGGCAAACAATGCCAGTGATCCTTGGTCCAGCTGGAACGTTGGGAAGTCTGGGAACTGGGATAATGGAAATGCTGTTGACAGCTGGGCAACGAAACCTGAAAGTGCAGCTGGCCAGAGAAACAGTGCTTCAAATAACTGGGAGACAGCAGCAGCATTTGGTCATCCACAGGCATATCAAGGACCAGGTGTGCTAATAATGCTCTCATTTTTTAATACATTAGAGTAGGTGGACAGCAGAGGTAAGAATTGCTTAATCTTTCATGACTATAGAACATGGCTTATTTAAAAAAACAAAACAGAACCAGCTTCCTAGTAGCACATTGCCACATGGGTAAACTGGATGCTAAAATAGTAGGGTTTTTTTAAGGTAAAATAAAAAAAAAAATAAAAAAAAAAAATCCACCATAACAGACACCTCAGACTTGTATGGAAATCTAGCAAGCCAAAGTCTGGTGCACACATGATCTATTCTCAGGCATGTTGTTCAGCTTGCATAACTGGAACTTAAACACCCTTGAATTTGTGCCCTCAGGCTTGTGAAGTAGTAGTCTCTTAAATCCTTAATTTTAGGAAGCGGCTAGCCTTTCAGAAGGCTTCTCTACCTTTTTGTAGTAAATGCCTAAATTAAGAGGAGAACTCATAACCGAGGAATGCTAATGTGGAGTCTATGAACATGGAACACTGTTGAATTCATCTTAACACACCAGCATCTCTTCTTTCCTTTTTCCTTTTTTTTTTCTTCCTTCTCCCTCAATGGATTTCTAGTGTAGCATTTTGCAGGTTGTATTTGGTGGGGATGGTGGTAATTGAGGAGGAATCATTAAAATAGAAGGCTGAACTAGCTCTTAATATATTTACCTTGTTGATTATTTGTGTATGAGTGCTGAGGTAGCTGCTTCTGCTTTTAAAGAGAAAATACTTAACTTTCTCTCTTCTCTACCCCCATACCCCCTCCTGTACTTCAGCAGCTGCTGATGACGATGATTGGGATGATGACTGGGATGACCCAAAATCAACTTCACCGTCTTATCTTGGTTACAAGGAGACTGAGGCATCAGAAGCTGGGGGGGTCCAGCGTGGAAATTCTCGTGCAGCTGCTATGAAGTTACCACTTAACAAGTAATGGAAAATGCGGGGCAAATGTGTATATATTGAAGAGAATTGGAATTTGTCAAGATGTGTAAATATGTGACCATTCAACCTTCTTGAAATATGCAATGTAAATATCACAGTTTTGGGGTGAAAGTGGAGATGGATTTGTAGCTCAGCATTCTCCCTGTGTGATCAGAGAACACAGATCCATGAAAGCCTGAAGGTACATGACAAAGCTGTATAATTTTTGGAGGTGTTACACAGGCAAATGACACTTTTGCAAGGTCTGAACTTCTGGACCTACTGGTCTTTAAAATTTAACAGTCTTTAACGCTATGTGTGCTTAGTGAAAATGAAAGGTGATTGATGGCTTGTCCATACAGCAAGACCAATCAGACATGCTGCCCCAGAGTTCGTGAGCAATTTGAGTTGCTATGAGTGGGGAAAAGTTGTGCTCTCCTGTGTCTGTCCATCACCCAGGTTGATTCTTGAGCTACAGAAAGCTCGATTTTTAGATAAAAATCTTACAATAGCATGAAGCTTTGTCAGGGTTATACTAGCATTATCTCATGTTACAACTTAATATTTGTTTATTCTAAAACTACTGTTACTCTGAGAAGCTACTGGGTGGTAATCTTTAAGGGGATGAAAGCAGAGTGGAAAAGGATTGTAGAATAATGGTCTCCTTCGGTAGGTAACTAAAATTAACAACTAGTCATGCAGAGACAGTTGATTTTGTTCATCAGTGGAGGTTTTGTTCAGTTTTGCAACAGTACCTTTGCATCATTGTGGCATCTACTTTTTGCAAACCCATTTAGTATAACCAGCATAAACATACGTTATTTAAGAGCGTTATTTGTCTGTGAAGTAAGTCCTACTTTACTCCCTGTGTTTCTGCAAGCGGGCAGTAAGTTGGCAATACTTGAAGGGCTAAGTATCTTCCTAATTAGAAAGAGAACCACCATTTGCTTTTTGTAAGACTTTTTACACAGACTTTAAGGACATTACAGTGATTTTTTTGTGCGTGTGTGGTTTTCTTTCTAATTGGTGGATAAATTATTTAACGTAACTCATGTTTAGAAGCACTTGATAAATCTGCAGTTCGTCGTTCTTTCAGATGATCGAATCCTCATTATCCAAAATGGCAGGATGGTGTGCATGAGCATGTGTGTGTGCGCGTTTCCAGAGAGGGTGGATGGCAGTGGAGTGGCAGATAATACTTTGTGTCCTCCTGTTAACCTTTGCTCTCATGGGCTGCAGAGTACAAATAGCTACTCTGCCTTGGAATTTGTGTATTACACAAATAAAAGCTGGAGGTCAGTAGCTAAAACTTTTCTGCTTTTTCAGGGCAAATTGTTGGTTACGTAATCCACATCAATTTCTTTCTACACTTGAGAAGTACTAAGGGTTTTTTCCTATAGTGGTAGGTAATTCTGCATATGTCAAGGGAAGGAAAATAAGGAATAAACCGATCACTTTGTTTGTTAGATTTCCTGGATTTGCAAAACCTGGGATGGAACAGTATCTGTTGGCAAAGCAGCTAGCAAAACCCAAAGAGAAAATTCCCATAATTGTAAGTTGGATGTGTGTGTAGCTTTTGTGTGTGGGTGGTGTGGTTTTTTTGGGGGTTGGGGGTTTTTGTTTTGGGGTTTTTTGTGGTTTTTTTTATCTTCCCCACCTTTCCCTTTTTCCCCCAACCTAACTTTTAGCCTCAGGGTTGCTATATGTATTTGGGTCAGAAGAAACTGATACTGAACAGACAATTAGAAATAGAACTGTCATAATAAAACTGTGTACCATTTAAGTATTTTTAAAGTTGTGGTAGACTATATTTCAGAGTCATGTATCATTGAGGGATTTTTCAGAGTCAAGTCTTAACTCCTCCTTTCTTCTAAGTGTGCTGATTTATTTTTTTTTAGTACTTTTTTTTTCTCATGCTGGATTTGCATTACCTGTGATCATGAAAATAAGCCTTTTTGGGATTGGGAGGCAGAGCAAATGCATTATACTGTCTATTAGTTATCTAGATAGTTATCTAATACACAGGAGCTACATTCATAAGGTTTGCAATATTCAATCATGATGGTAAGGTCATCTTCTGATCTGAAAAACAAACTCTTCTAGATATATGCTGTTATAGTGAAATGTGGTTGAAGTAGCAATCCCCAGAATTCACTGCTCCTTCGCTATTTAGGAAAAATTGTAAAATACAGAATAAGATAAACACAACTATGGTCAATTATCTCTGGTTGCAAGGAACCCCTCTATTTTCTGACTATCAAGCTCTCGCTGAAATCAATGGAAACTTTCAAGTGAAGAGAGAAAGTATTTGTTTCTTTGTTTGCAGCTGGTACAACATGATGTCTTTAAAGATAATATTTGCAATTTCTTACAGATTGGTGATTATGGCCCAATGTGGGTTTATCCTACCTCTACATTTGACTGTGTGGTGGCAGATCCCAAAAAAGGTTCTAAAATGTATGGTCTGAAGAGCTACATTGAATATCAGCTGACCTGCACTGTAAGTGTATCTGAAACGGGATCTTCTCCCGCAAATATGGGTAATTTGTACAGATAAATAATGCAGTTTGTGTGACTTGGTAACAGGGTTGTAAGAATAAGTGGTAGTTGTCACGCTTTTTTCTCCAAAGAGTTACTTTGTTCTAGCATTTCAAGTTCTTCTGCAATTACAGATTCAAGG
Source organism: Aptenodytes forsteri (assembly GCF_000699145.1). Lineage (NCBI taxonomy): Eukaryota > Metazoa > Chordata > Aves > Sphenisciformes > Spheniscidae > Aptenodytes > Aptenodytes forsteri. The sequence goes on from NW_008795490.1 coordinate 5,736,790, forward strand.
CTCTAAATCATAAACTTTATTTACATTCCACATATTTACTATTCTGGTCACGCTTGTTTCATGTCACTATCTGTAGATGCCTGTCAAAATTCAGAGTTGTGTTTCTCTTACAGAACACTAATCGGTCTGTCAACCACAGATACAAGCACTTTGACTGGTTGTATGAGCGTCTTCTGGTTAAATTTGGATTAGCCATTCCAATCCCATCTCTTCCAGACAAGCAAGTAACAGGTAATTATTCCCAGTTGTGAATTCATGGGATGGGAAATAAGGAGATCACTTTTTTACAAGGTTCAGTTATTTCTTACTGTTGGTTTTTCCCATTATTTTTGAAGAAGGTATCAAAAAACCCTCAACCTTTCACCATTCAAAACTTATGATGAGTTGTGATGGCCTATCGATAATAAAATATCAGCACTAAGAGCATCATTTCAGAACTCAGGTTTACTTATCTAGTCCAGTGATTTAAAAAAAAAAATAAAAATTGAAAACAAACAAAACCCCTAGATACTACAGAAGAGAATATTTATTATTGGAGAGAAGAGATAACTGCTTATGTTCCATATTTGCTCATTGTCTGGAGAAATGGTTTTTGAGGGGGTTTGGTGGGTGGGTGGGGGATTGTTTTTTCTTCTGCATTTGATTGTAAATGTGTTATGTTGTAGGAGCTTTGAAGCAAAGCTCCCGGAGGAAAGGGAGCACCCCCTGACAAACTGGGTTTTTTTTGCTCACAAGTAAAACATTGCAGCTGTTTCTTCTGTTGCTCAATTTCACACTTGGTTTAGAAAACGTCTTTCATTTGTATAACCTTCTGCTCTGGTTTGATGTCAGTTCAGCTTGACCAAACTCTCTGAAGCTTATAAAAGTGGGACTGGACCCTTTAAATGCTTGTGAGTTCAGTCATTGCAATTGAATATGGCAATGCCTGGGCGTTTTCAGTAGTCTCTGGCTTCCTTCCTACAAGGGTGTGCTAGAGTGCATGTGAAGAAAAGAATGGACACCTCCTATAGGAGGAAAATGCATTACTTTTGCCTATTTCCACTTGTGTGTTTTCTGGTAAGATTTTCATACAGCCTTTAAGACAACCAGCCAAAACCAAACATACAAAAGCCGGCATGTCGCCAACCATGCAGCTGTGGGCATCACTGAAAATGCAGCAGCTCTGCTGTGTTTGAAGAAAGCTAAGCATTGATGCAGATGCTGGGAAAATTGCCGAGGAAACTGAAAAGTGAGGAAGCAACTTCCTCCCCTCCCCTTAGTCTCATGTTTAGAATTCAACGGTATTTTTGCTTAAACATGTGCATGTGGACTAAAAGGAAACCAGAAGACCTGATGGGATCTCTACATTTTATTGTAACTGTATTTTAAGAGTCAAGAGTTTGGCATCACAGTTAAACCTTGCCTGTGGATTTCAGTCTTCCGGAGTCTGTGGGAGAGGACAACTTGTCTCATGCAAAAAAAAAAAAAGCATGCCCCCTGTTTTTTGTTTTTTGGTTTTTTTTTTGCTTAAACATTATGGGAACTGAAAAAATGGTGTTTATTTTTCATTGTGTTTAGGAGGCTTCTTTCTGACGACTGTTTAGAAAAGTATTTCTGTCCATTAGTCTTGGCAAAGCAAGACTCTTTACAAATAGACTGACTTTGCTCAGGATCATGATTTTGCTGGTGATGATATGCCTAATGACCAGCACATAACTTCCAAATGTTACTGTTCCTGTTGCCTTGCATTCCTTATGCTGGCAGGAATGCTGCAGAGATTTCAGTGTAGATTAAGGGTGGAACAAGGTATTGCTGCAGGTTATATAAAAAAAAACCCCCCCCCCCCCCCCCCCCCCCCCCCCCCCCCCCCCCCCCCCCCCCCCCCCCCCCCCCCCCCCCCCCCCCCCCCCCCCCCCCCCCCC
>NW_008795490.1:5738777-5778361 GCF_000699145.1 Aptenodytes forsteri
ACACCCTTGTGGAGCTGCTGCCATAGTAACTATACAGTGGAATTATATTGAAAGAGTACATGTGTTCAAGGTTTGTCATGTGCGCTGCTATGGAAATTAGAAGAGTTGGGTGCTGGAGGAATCTCTCATTCCTTTCAGATACATCCTATTCACTGTATACTTTAGAAGTCTGACCTCATGCATTTTTTTTAATTGGAAAAGATTCCCTCAAGAAGACAGTTTGTGCTAAAACTAAAAGGTTCTTGTAAATACATAGTGATGATGCACTACTGGTTTAAAAAAAAAAAAAAAGGTTACTTATTTAAATAGTTTGTGTTAAAATCTCTTAACTACCAAAAAAAAAATCAGTCTTACATGTATGTATTCTAACTGGTTTATACATATGATTTATTGAGATTTTTTTGAGGGTTTTTTCCCCCAACACATTCATTTACCTATATAGAAATATGTTTATGGGAGGTGCTGCTTTAAATCTGCTATTTGTATCTGAGTAGTCCAATTTCAAATGCTTTGTTAGCTAGGACATGACAACTTGGAAAGCAAGTAGTTCCTTTTTCTCCAATGTTTTTGAGCCTTACATTGACCAAGGATTTACCAGACTGTATCAGAAAAATGTCTGCATTCCGAGCCTGTGCCTAACTTCTCTCAAGTCATCTGAATACCTAATTTTTCCACCTGAAAGTTTATTAATATTTTTTTTCCCAAAAAAAATTTGATTTGAATTGTGCAGTGGATATTATGGGGTTTTAATATTTCCTGACTATCTTTAAAAGGAGGAATACTCTTGGTCAGTAACCAATATACAGTAATTTAAGGTTCTGATTTGTCAGCGTAATGTTTCCTTCTTGTAAGTTCTGAGTCATTTAATGGTTAATAACTCAGCAGATGAATTACAGATTCTGTTTTAATTTAAAAAAAAAAAAGAAAAAAAACCACTGATGGTACTAGAGTAGAAATGTAACAATTACTGTTCAACGTATAACAGGGCGCTTTGAAGAAGAATTTATCAAAATGCGTATGGAGAGACTGCAAGCTTGGATGACGAGGATGTGTCGCCATCCTGTTGTCTCAGAAAGTGAAGTTTTCCAGCAGTTTCTCAATTTCCGAGATGAGAAGGTAGGAAATAAAGTTCACACACAGACTGAGATTGAGGAATTGCTCCCCCCCCACCATCCCCCTTCGAACTGAGTGCAGCTTTGTAGCCTTCTTATTTGTCTGCCCCCCTGTGGGCAGTAGTGATGAGCTGAAAACTGCTGGGTTTACTAACTGGTTTAGCTGATTGATCAAAATGAGGCATAAGGTTGCTTGTGTGAAATGCTATATGCCGTTCCAACAGAGATGTGCTCTTTAAAGTAGCTTTGTTGCCAGTCTTTTAAGGACAGTTTGTGTCCTCCAGCAGAATAGGAACATACATAACTCTTTTTTTGGCTGTTGCCCCGATCTGTGTCTGTTGGACTTACTAATTACTGCGGTCCTCTGATTGGTACTGCTTTGCTAACAGAAGCTACTTTGTAGCAGATCTAGGATGTGTCTGATCTGTATTATATTTATAAAACTCACACCCCACCCCCCCAACAGTTTTCACTGGAATGGATTGTAGTAGCATTATGTGCAGTCTTACCTGATATAACCAGCCCCTTTTTTTTTTTTTTTTTAATTCCCATGCCCCCTAAGAGGTTTTAATATCTTCACCTTCAGTAAATAATGGTTTCTTCATGACTGAACTCCAGCTTTGTTACTAATTTGGGTATCTACTGATGAGGAAATAAACAGGAAAACTCTGCTTTCTCCTCAAAACAGTCACACTTCTAAATACACATAGATTTTGCTGAAAAAGTAAATGATCCTTGGAGGTTTTTAAGACTAGACTGGATAAAGCTCTGAGTAATGGTCATAGCTGACCATTTTTGAGTAGGAGGTTTGACTACAAACCTCCTGAAGTCACTTCCAACCAGAATTGTTCTGTGATCCTGTAAGTAGAGGCTTAATAACATGGTAAGTAGCAGTCCTAATGAAGTGCTATTTGGATGGCCAGTGGAGAGTTGTGTAATTGTGCTAGCTAGTCAGCAGTTCTTAGTAGCTAACTTATGGACTGATACAAACAGAACAGATGTTGCAATACATGTGGAATTTTTAACCTTTTTATCTGTTCCCACTAAGAACTTAGTATGGCAATTGCATAATGGTCTCATGATCTTCTTGAGTAGCTTCTGATATCAGCACTATCACATGTGCAGAGACAGCTGAATATAATTGCTCTTACACAGTATTTCAGTAATATACAAGAAGGGTCTGTTTACCCCAGAATCTAGAAAACAAAGTGCACAAGGAGGAGGGAGGGAAACTAAGAAACCTTGGCCCCACTGAAACTTTCATTTAAAAGGTTTTAATTTGTGGGTGGTCTATTGATTAACTGTTCTCCTAAACATTTCATTCACTGCTTAAGTAGATGCCCTTAAAGATGCATGAACAGTGGTAGTCAAACTTTGTCTTCCTCCCCCCCCCCCCCTCTTTCCTCAAGGAGTGGAAAACTGGAAAGCGGAAGGCAGAAAAAGATGAAACTGTAGGAGTCCTGATCTTTTCTACAATGGAACCAGAAGCTCCTGACTTGGACATGGTAGAAATGTAAGGTGGTTTCTTTTTGCGTGGACATTATGCGTCTGGATATACAACAGATACTGAGCTAATATGAAACTAGAATAGTAAGCGTGCACATATATTCATGGATTTGAAGAGGTACTTATCAAGGCAGAGCTGAAAAATTGTTTGAATATGAGATTTTTATATCGACCCCTCCAAAACTTGGTGGAACTCCATGTGATGTCTCTTTGACTTCAGTGGCTGAATACTGATGCTAAAAAGATTTATGCAAAACTGGTTGATGAGGTAGAGTACTGGCAGATCCTATGGAGTTATGTTTTATATATATGTTATATATATGTTTTATATTTTTAAATGGGTTACTACATTTTTGGGGTATCCTTCTGGAAGTGCAAATGGATATGTTTATATGTTATATATACATACACTCTTATGTATAGTTCTCTTGGTGGTAGACCTTTGGGTTTCATAGAGTTAAAGACTGGATTTACTCTGCAGCCTTTTTTTCACTCCTTTAGGCTTAATCATTTTTCTTAGAAGATATGTAGTATGCATGACATGCTTTGCTTGCTGTTGTAGAACGTAGAAACTCGGATAATGTATTGTGTCTGAAACTGGATAAACTAGATAGCAGTGTTTATAGTGGCAGAGCAGTAGTGTACCTACACCTGGAAATAGCCCAGCATAGGCTTTATCCAAGTGATGCAGTGCATATTAAGGTGCATATAATAGCTGTGTGGTAGCAGTTCTGTACTAGTAAAAAAGATGGACATTTTTAGGTCACTTCCACTTCAAACATGAGGATCTCAAAGTTGTCTACTTTTCTTAAGTGATGTTTTATATATTCCAGTGGTATAAAAGCCGAACGGGTGAACCAGAGGGACGATTTTGTATGTAGGGTGCAGGAGAGAGTGAGTCTGTACTATATACAGAACCCTGGCAGGAAACAACCAGCATGTGTTCTGCTTAATGGTTTGTCCTCAAACAGGGTGAAGGCAGGCAAGCAGTCTGTGGGGAACACTCCCCAGAGGGTATTGGCTCCTGGGCTGAGGCTGGCAGCCTGGGGTGGTTCTGGGGGCCTATCTCCAAGCATTGCAGGGGTGGCTGTAACACCTCAGACATCCACGCCGTGTTCCAGTGCCTGGGAACGTCTCAGGGTGCTGTTAAAAAAGTGTGTATGAACATAGTCTTGAAAGCCATTACTCCTGTAAGTGGACAAACCAGCTTGTTTAATAGTTCTTAGGTTCTTCAATGAAAAGATGCTCTTTACTGAAACAATTTTGCTAGTACTCTGGCAGTCCTGTGTCATCCTGGTTTTGATCAAAGGATGGTAACCCTGTGGTGGTTCATAAACTTTTTCTGTGATCATGATACCGTAAAGTATGAAGTACAGAAAATTAAAAAGGATGGTTTGCTACTGGGAAAATTGGAGTAAAACAAGGGCCTCTTGGAAAGCCCAGGTTCTGTTTCTGTGCAAGTAACTCTTTGGGTAGGGTTTCCAGCTGAGGAAGGAGGTGCCAGTGGGGGAGTGGGAGCCTCTAGGTGGTTGGGCCACAGCTGGAGCTGCTGCCCTGGCTCTGGGGAGTCACTTAGGGTTGCCTTGCTGTGAGAGCTGTCTCATACAGGCTTTGGCTGTAAGATCTGATGCAGTTTGAATAATGGTCATTGAAAATTAGAAAATATATGTCTAATTTTCTTTTGTAGAGTTCACAGAGCAGTGCTGTGTATGCAGTGCTGTGTTAATGGAAAGCTTTGATAGCTGCATGAAAACATGCTTAAAGAAGGGTAAAAAGGCACATACTAATTCATAATTCTCTTTTGAGCATCACTGACTTTTTTTTCCTCTCTAACACAACTGAACATAATGGTATTGTCAACATAATATAAAGTTATGCATATATATTTCCCTAGAAGAATTGCTATATTGATTTTTATTCACCTATTTTAGACTTTTAATAAAATATCTGGAACAATTATTTTCTTTATATTTGTTCATTGTTGTATGAATTTTGCTACTTCTGTTACTCTAACATCTACTTTCCTATCAATGTGGGGGTCCTTCTATTTGTGTTAAGTGCTCTAGGGATGCATTTTCCTCACATCAGAATTTGCTGTTCTGTTATTATCTGATCTCGCTGGGGAGGATATTTAGCTAGTAGCCTTTTTTTTTTTTTTTTTTTAAGGTAACTATATAGTAAGAATGATAGTCCAGTACCACATGTTTAACAGAAGGGGAAAAATAGAATAAAAAATGCCTGTACCTGAAGAGGAAAATTCTGACCTCAGTGAAATGGCAGAGATTTCAAGGAGTTCACTTATTTCTCTGATTTTTATTTTTTTTAAGACCTAGTTGACACTACTAAACATTTCAGTATTGCATTGAAAGTTAGCATAATGCATCTGTCAAAATGCTTTTTGTTTTTGCTTTTTCCAAATGCCACAGAGAACAGAAGTGTGATGCAGTGGGTAGGTTCACCAAAGCAATGGATGATGGAGTTAAAGAGCTGCTGACAGTGGGACAAGAGCACTGGAAGAGGTGTACAGGGCGTAAGTGTCCCTTCTGAACTCAGCAGTCATTTCTGTGTTGCTTTTCTCTGTTTTGTTTTGGTTTTTTGTCGTTTTTGTTGTTTATAATTCAAGGCACATCTTAAAACTAAAGGAAAAATCCTAAATTATCATGAGGATTGTATGGCATGCTGGCTGCTTTCAGTGTCTGAGAGTATGAATTGTGCAAGTTTTTTTTGTTTCTCTCTTTTGGGTTTTTTTTTCTTTCTCTCATAACAGAAATATCTGGTCCCTGCCCATAGGTTTAAAAATATTAAAAGTTAAATAATTCTAGTAATCCAGCTAAAGCCCTTGTTGGACCGGTTCTCATATTTGTCATTTATCTACATTTTAGTGTCATGGGCAAAGTCGACTGGTCTATTTGATGAAATCATAAGTGATTGCATTTTATTAGCCCCTTACTTAGGATTCTTGCATGCCAGGAGGAGTGATTTAAAGATGAAATGAGTTTAAAAAAAGAAAAGAAAAAACAACTTGATTCTAACTTAATCTTTAGCCCAATTCTTTTTCTCCTATCTTGTCTCTTCCTTCCCACAGATATTTAGGGTTGCAGAACTTCACACCAAGTCCCTATGACTCTGCCTGGGCTCTAATTTCCTAGTCCACAGCAGTGTTCAGTGTTTGTGGCCACCACAAGGCAGCTATTGAAAGGAAGCAGGTACTACAGCTGAGGATCATAATAAGAAACACTTCAGGGCAGGCTGTAGTGTCTGGTGACAAAAGACCTATCACATAAATCTCCTCAAATCTCCTCCATTTTTTTCTTTCCTTCCCCCCCCCCCCCCCCTTCTTTTTAACTCCAGCAAAAAACCATTGTTCCCAGACTCGGGAGTAAGTACATCTCCTGAGTTCTCTTTGCTGCTTTCTAATCTAACACTGCAGTTGAATATCTTGGGGCTGACCGGAGGGAATGGGAAGTATAGAAGCCCAGTTTCTCCCGGTAGTGATTGCATTAGACCTTAGTATCTGTAGGGTGTGAACCTTAAATGATTTACATTTCTCCACTTTGAATAAGAGGGTTTCCTTCTACACATCACTGACCCTAGTCTAACACAGGACACAGCTCTAACAGCGTACAGGTCTCACTTCACCAGGAAATGATACCGAGGGGGAAACGGAGGGCAGGGGAAGGAATAAGGTCCCTCAGATGAGACTAGGAGAATAGTGTTGCTTTGCAGTTACAGAAGCAGTGATCAAATTCACCATAGTTAAGGGCTGGCTGTGACTTGTGCTTACAGTAGAAATTCAGTATTTTCTTCACTGCTAAAATCTCCCCAAACTTATGATACTAGTGCTTTAGGTATGGAATGACTCTTCTAATACTTAGAGCTATTAATGAGTTAGCATAAATGCAGTAAGTCATATGTGATTGTGTTGAAAATTTTAACTTTTAACTTTCCAGACATTCATACTGAATAGAAAAAGGAGACTGGTAAATCAGGACGTGCAAAACTGAAGAATTTCAGTAGTCTCTTAGGTTTTAAGTTCTCTGTCAGCTCTAGTCCCAACTGCTAGTCAGAAATATTTTTGGCACTTCCTGAGCAATAGTTACATGCATTCCATTCTATGATATTTAAAATGACCGACAGTGGAAACTTCTTAAATGCAAGTGAAAAGAAACCAAACATTCTTCACTGAAGTTTCCACTGGGAATTCAGTAACAAGTTAATGGCTGGTAACAGAACTCCAGTACTCTGAATGGTACCTGTTGTATAAGAAATACCAGTTGTCATAAATAATCTAACTTCTGGGCAAGAACTTGATCAAAGATAATCAATAAAATTATGCGGTTTGGAGGGTTGGTTTTTGAGTTTTGTTTTTTGTGTTGTTTTTTACCACACAAAGCTGTTCCTTTGTGAAAATCAGATTGTGTGGGATGCTAGAGCAACTGAAAAAACTATTTACCTGGACTATGTACCCTCTGAATAATAATGTTTGATAACAAAAAGCGTACCTACTTGGGTTTTTTCTGCTTCCATAGATAGCTTATAAAAAAATTGCTTTCACTTTTCAGATTGCTTTTTAGGCCTCTGGGGTGATGGTATTCAAAGTGTTAATAATGAATGCACTCATAAATCACAGCTTATTGACTTCATTGTGATGAAGCAATTTATGCATACGTTTTCAGTAAATAGATTATAAAAAACAATTTTATTTTTCAGATACTTGCATCAATTTTTATCCCTAGAATAATCTTGGTTTCTGGTGCCTTTAAATATAAAATCCATGATTTGAGGAGAGTTTAGGTATTATAGGTCTGTATAATAATCCCCTCTCAAAATATTAATGAGATCTATTCTCCATATCACTGCAGCACTTCCCCTCCCCCCCAACTGTTTGTGGCTTTCAAGAATCCAGATTGCAATTGCTTTATCCAGTTTTGGAACGTCTGTAGCAGGGGAGGGGGTAAGAATGTGATTGTAAATGCTAGTTGTTTTTGACATCTGCTTCTATCAAGTTTTGGATATGCTGCAGATTTAGTCTCACTTACCCTTGTGGGTTTTTGCTTCTGTTTCCCTCCTTTTCCCTATCCTTTTCCCCCTTTCAGCACTACCCAAGGAATACCAGAAGATAGGAAAAGCATTGCAGAGCCTGGCACTGGTCTTCAGCACCAGTGGATACCAAGGTACTTCTATAGCTTCATTTGTACTTTATTTAACAAAAGATATTTTAATTACATCATGCTACATTTTTTTGCCAAAGATCTTAATGCTTTACTCTTTGAACTTTAGATGTCAAACATGATTCTGGAAAAAATACTAAAAACTTGTTTCCCTGTGTGTATTATGAGGTTTTTATATTCTAGTCTGCAATTTTGTTTTCTCTCGCTGTATAATCATGTGGTGGGTTAATGATGGCGGGGGGGGGGATTTTTTTTTTTTTTTTATTTTAATAACCTGGTCACTGACCTGACTGACAAAACATGCTGTAGCATTTCTTGTGATATCAAAGGAAAGGGGAGAAAATGTGGCCTTGAAAATATCTGTCACAGAACTATTGTGTGACTTACTTCATGAAACAACAACCCCACATGGGGATGGAAAACTTATTACAAGACTTTTGTATACCATTATGTGGGCTGGAGGGTTGGCTACTGTAGCCTTTTCTTACTTGGCTATTTCACCTTTCCTTCTCCTTCATGAGCCCCAGAATAGAGCCTGTCATGTTAGGTGTGAAAGTTGTGGGAGGGAAAAGGAAGGCATCAATTGCTCAAAGTTCTCCTAAAATGTAGTCTTTAGGCCAAACATAAAATCCTGTTTTGATATGTTAAGTTCTGCTGATGTTTTCCAGATAACTGGAAAATATTTCCTCATATCCCAGAGGGAGCTAATTGAGTCCATTTTCTCGGGGATTCTCTTGTCAAATGTGTGTTTTCTTTTTTTTTTTTTTTTTTTTTTTTTTTTTTTTTTTTTTTTTTTTTTTTTTTTTTTTTTTTTTTTTTTTTTTTTCCCCCTAGACTTAATAGCAAAATTGCTCTGTTCTAATGCTCTGTTCTAAAACCTTAAATGTTATAGCATAGAGGCTTCCTGAAATCTTTCCATCGTAGAACTTATAGTTGACCAGTACTTACTCTGACTACTCATCTATCCCTTGCTTTGTACTCTTAAAGCTTTTTGCCCCATAAACCATGTATTAAAATGCAACCACTTTTGAAACTCAGGTTCTCTGCTGCTGGTAACACTGGAAATAGGCATAGTCCCTGTAGTTTGTTCTCATCTTTGTCCTGTACTTCAACAGGATGACTGCTTAGTTAGAATTGGAGCATAGCATGTTGCCTAAAATGTTACTTTTGGATGTGAGAACCAAGTAGGGGATTTGCATAGTTATGTACTCTTAGCATGGGTTAGAAAACTGTAAATCCTAGCCAGATACAATCTGTAGCAAGAATTCTTGAAAGGACTGAAAATTGCTTGAACTATAACACACGTTCTTTTGCCAGGGTAAAGGGAAAACAATATGGCTTAAAGCTAAAATGCAAAATTGCAGCTCAACCTTACGAAGGAAAGCTTCAATTTGATTTCCAGTATCTTCAAATGGTGTGAAAAAAGAGATCCCATGATGCTTGGGAACAAGGCAAGGGTGTTTCTCTTTGCTGTTTGCCCAGTTGTACCTGGTTGCACCCTAGTATCTTGCTGAGGAAAATGCCCTTCCCGCTGATGCCTTTGTCCTGATTCCATATATTTTGTTCTTTTTAATAACTGGTACACCAGTGTATTTTTTTCAGAATTAATAATATATGGGATTCTTTGGTTTTTAATTTTGAGTTCCCAGGAAGAGAGAATAAGTGCAGTGCACTTGTTGCTTTAAACGTCTTCATCGCTGCTGCCCTCACTCTGTCCTGCCTGCTGTTGGTATACCATTTCATTTGATGGTTTGCCTGAGGTACAGGTCTGTGGATTAAGCAGACTCTATGCAAGAGACATAAGGACCTGGATTTAAACTGATAGGATGCAGCTTTCCTGATCTCAGTATTTAAAAGAAGGCACTGGACCTGTTCCTTAAATGAAGTACTAGCTAGGCTGAGTATGGGGTATGATTTTTCTGGACCATCGGTAAAGAGGAATGGCTCCTTCAGCCATACTTAAAGGCACTCAGTTCAGTTTCTGTTGGGAGCTGAATCTCTTCATCCTTTTTTTTGTTTGTTTTTGTTTTTTGTTTTAATACTTGAGTTCTGGAAGTTTAAGCATATAGGCCGCTGAAGATTGCAATGACTGATTTGATGACACGAACATTTCTAGCTCCTAGTAGCTGACTTCTGACATACTGAATACACTGTTAGTTGGTTCATTTGCAGTTAGGATGGGATGTATCTACTGTCCTTACCTCTTTTGTCAGTGCTGCCTGCTTGCTCTGCAAAGCCTTATTATGTGTGGTGACTGTCTACTGCCTTCTTTTCTGATTTCCAGTCTAAAATGTTTAAGATTGCACTGGGCAAGATGCACTTGTTAATCTGACTCACTCAAGCTCATTTTCTTATGCTGCCAAATGAGCCTTATCAATTAGTTGCCAGCCACAGTGCATATTAGGAATCTGTCCCCAGTATTTGCAGAGGCAAGGGTACCTTTAAAATTATTAAGGACATATTGAGAGGTTCTCATTTAACTTGGCCATGGGCCTATGTACTGATCAATTTTAAGAACATGTGCTTTGAAAGTATGATCCTGCTGTAAAACCACAAACAGAAGTGAACTAAAGGAAAAATTAGATGAGATTCACAAAGTATGAAATCAGTTGTGCAGAGTTCTACTGATAGCATTGAAGCTGGCACCTTTCCCTGAAACTTCTTGAATTTCAAAAGCATAAGAAATAATGCTGACAATATCAACTCTCAGAAGGCATGAACAATCAGATGCCTGTCATCTAATATTTACATCCACAATGTGTGAAATAAAATTTGTTGAATTAATCTGTTCCTGAAAAATTGGAATTTTTTTAATGGTTTGGTCAGCTAGTGTGTACTACCAGATCTAGATCTTTCCTCTGTCAGTTAATACTATGAACAGTTGGACTCGATGATCTTAAGGGTCTTTTCCAACCTAAATGATTCTATGATTCTATGGTCCAAAAATGCATATTGGACAGTTCCAGAATATGCCTGGAAGTGGCTTGCAGCCTGACACTATGTTGCCTATCCTATTGCATCATATGATGCTCATAGATTAACGCAGCCTTAAATAGCATGGCTTCTCTTTTGCGGCACCAAATCTGGGTGAGTCTTTCTCCTATATTAAGAGAATGTGAATGGTGGTGGTATGCCATTCAACCATAGTAAGATCTAATCCTACATCACCCCTCAGGAATTTTGTTAGGCACTTACATGCAAGTTTCACTATCCTGCCAGCTAGCAACAGGCACATCTTGTCTTCCAAGCTGCTTGCGTGCTGAAGGTTCAGTCTGAGGTGTATTTGTCAAGAAAAATCTTGCCACAGTAGTTCCCTAATACATCAAACTTGATCTTTTTCCTATTCCTGGATTCTGTTAAAACATGCTTTGAAAGAAAAGAAAAGAAAACAAAAACACTTCTTGACAAAAAAAAATCTGCTGCCCTAATCAAGCCTTACAGAATATTAGTTCCATCAATATGCCTGGTATATTCCCTCAGAGGTGATAATCACTGGCATTTACCAAGCAGTTGAACTGCTAAGAGATGCTCTGCTGAACATCTCCAAAAGACTCCTCGTAGTTTTACATCTTCCTTCATCTCCCTATGATAGCATGCAGGCCTGTAAATCAATGAAAATATCAGTCTCTCCTCGTCGTTAGGTTAAAATATCTGTAGAATATTACTGGCCATTTTAACTGGTCTTTTTACAACTATCTTTAGTCAATGCTTTTAAGCCCTCTCTGTTTCTCGTGGGGATATATGTAATGTACCCTGCCCTAATTTTGTTGTAAATGTCAGCAGCATGTGGGGCTTTCTGCTTTTCCATTGATTAAAGAACCCCTGACATCCTGGTATATCCTTGCACTGGGACCCAGCTCAGCTTTCACTGCTTGCGTTAAGAAGCCCATTCCCAGCTTCACATCGGTTCAGAAGCTGAGAATGCTAGAAACTTGGTCTTGTCCAAGTAACAAAACTCTGACCAAAACCCATGCTGCCAACAGCGATTGGGAGCAATCTGCTGCTGGAATTCAAGTTACTCTGACGGGTGAGCATGTGGGGTGCATGCCGTATCTCTGACAAGGTGGCCTGGTGTAGGGAGTGAGCATGGCATGACACTGCTGGTAATGTGTATTAGAATTTGGAGGGTGTGGCAGGTGAGAGATGAAATCTGACTCTTGAAGGCTGCCCTGGCGCTACCTGAAAAAGAGATTGTAGAAGAAAAGGATGCAGTGTGAGGAGCTGCAGATATTCTTCTACCACTTGTGTGCCTGCCTGTTGTCGGGATCCACTGTCTGGAACAACTTTTAAATATACTATCCCTTAGCCCTACTTTTGGAAGAGTGTGAATGCCTCTGCTAGTAGTAGAAACTCTTAATGCACCCTGTGCCTTCTACAAGCTGGCTTTGTGCCCTGCTGCCCCCAAATGGAAGAGGATAGGTGTTGGGAGGGTTTGTCTAGGTTCTTAGGAACCCCAATCTATGAAGGTCCTTTGAGTGAGTTCTGCACAAAAGGGGAGGATTTTCTCTTTCTACTCAAATATACATACTCTTCCTCTTTATTTTTGCTCAGATAGGAAGAGTCATCGTCTTTTATGGCATTATGAAATGAACAGCAACATCTAGACCAACCTGGCTTCTGACTCTAATTAAAGCCACACCATGTTTTGTCCCAAAATCTAGGAGTCAGTTGCCTAAGCAGCAGTTGCTTCAAGGTTACTTCTGAGCAGACATGGGGGATTCTGAAATAGTTTCATTATTTCAGTCTACCTGAAATAATGAAATTGATCTCCCTGAAATGTTTTTGTTTTACAACAATGTGAAGACATCTTCTGAATTATGTACCTCTTAAATCTCACAATGGGATTTCATGTTGTTTTTATTTTTATTTTATCCAGACAGGCTCAAATAGGAGAAAAATAATGTATTTCTTTAGCAGTGTTTGTGTTGCTGGACTTACTAGTTCTTAGGATCAGTAGCTTTCCCTCAAAGCTTTTGGCTTTATGAAACCAGTCTAATGGAAAGTAAGAATTGATTGATAGAACTGAAGCAACATTCAGTCATTACCTTGTTTCCTTTAGGACATGCTAAAATGAAGGAATCCTATCTAATAAATCTCTAACATAGATTAGTCCATATGTTGTAGTAAAAGAAGGTACTTTAATGTTCAAATGAATCATTTAATGAAATCAGTGTTTGGTAATTTTCAATTAAGTCACTGATTAATGTCTATGGAATAAATCAAAATGCTTGTAAAAGACTAACTGCTGCCTAATATCAAGACATGTCTGAAAGGATGAGAAAAATCATTTTTTCTTAAACTGATACCCAATATCTGCAAATTATACCTTCCCCTTTCTCTGCCTCAATTTGCTTTTCGTACTGTTGACTACATGCTTTGGAGAAGCTAACAAGGATGGAAAAAACCTGTGGTGTTTTGGGAAGGTGAAGTGGCCTGAAAAAAACAAGAATGTAAGGCTTGTTTCCATCTTTGTCCCACATAGCCATGTCCTGCTAGTAATAGTGTTATGAGCGCTTGTGGTGTTGTCTAGCTTAGGATTTGTGGTGATGTCTGTATTTTTAAGTGTAATTTGTGGGGCCCTTTGGTCTATTTCATATGATGATGAAAGTTAGAAACTCTCTCTCAAAAGCAGCAGTTCTTACAGAGCTTGAAAATATTATCCAAGAGTTCCCTAAAGGGTCAGAAATCTTGTTGGCAAGGAAAAAAGTTAGTTGGCCCTCCTTCTGCTTCTCTGACCTTCTAACAGTTACGGTCCAGGACTGTTGGAGAGCTTAGGGCTAGCATCACTGCTCCATAGGGCATTGTGGAGAATTTACTGCTTATCAGGTATGAAAATAATTTACTAAAAATCAGAACAGCAGGTGTCTCTTCAGCTTTGTTAGTCTATCTTCTAGTGTCACCTTCCTCATTCTCCCTTCCCCCCCATTCTGGTAGGCTTCCTGTTGCTCCGTGTGGGGGAATACCTGTGTATTTAAACTACATATAATTATGAAATGCAGAAGTGAATAATGTAGTACTATAGTAGAACAGTGTTTATGTGGTCGCTTTAGCTTTCATTTTCTACAAGATCTTCAGAGTTTTTGTTCTTTAATGGTATAAAAACTACTATTATTTTTCTAACTTCTTTATTACTGCTGGTTATAAAATGATGACTAGGCATTTATTATTGTAAAATAAGCTATTTTAGATATTTGCCTTGAATCAAGGCAAGTTTCTTACTGCAATTGACTTACTGTAATTTGAACGCTGTTTACTTTTAGGAGAATCTGATCTCAATGGAGCAATAACAGAAGCAGGAAAAACCTATGAAGAAATCGCCAGTCTTGTAGCAGATCAGGTAGGAGTATTATGAATGCATTTGCATTGCCAATGAAATTGCTACTAATACTTTTAAATGCACTTTCATCTTCTTTTCTACTATGTGTCAACTTAAGGGGGATGTGATGGGAGGGCATTTCTCTTGGATCAGAAAGATCGCGTTCTGGTTTCTAAAATACTAAAATGATTACTTCCTCTTTAAATGTGTTTGTCTTCTGATGTCAGTGAGCTGTCTTCGTTACTGATACAAAAGAATGAGATTTAATCAAGGATAGGGTTTCTACCTTCCCCCTGCATTCCCCAAATGTCTACAGGATCCAGATCTTGCTGCGTTTCATTGTCTTGACATGCAATTGCCTGCTTCAGTAAAAATCTAGCTTAAATAAATCCTGACTGGTGTCAGCATTCAAGTCATAAATTGATGTTTAGTGTATTAAGCTTAAAGTCTCCAAAACGCAGATCCTCTTGATCTCAAGGTTGTGTCTGGAAGTTCTTAGAACAGCTTTCCAAGTCAGCGACTAAGGAGATGCACCTGTGCATCTACATATCTGTATATGTAATGAGATTGTTGCTTGATAGTGCTATTACTAGGACCGGTAACTCCTCTTCAGTGAAAATTTGAGGCAAAACCCCTCACTTCATAAGCTAGTGTTGAGTAAAACAAAACAGAGGCATCTGCTCACACTAGTGCTCAGTACCTTACTCCAAAGAGCTTATATTTTAATAAGGACCTTTTTAAATATGAAAAACTTGCAACAAACAATTAAGATTTTGGTTTGGATTTTTTCTATTCTTTCCTTCCCTTTTTTCCCTTCACCCTCTTTTGGCATCATAGTTTCTTTTCTGTGATGTTAATATGCCACAGATACTTTTACTAATGCTTACACTTTGTTTATTAGCCGAAGAAAGATCTTCACTTTTTGATGGAAACAAATCATGAATATAAGGGATTTCTTGGTTGCTTCCCTGACATCATAGCAGCTCATAAGGTATGTGAGGGGCCTTTCCTTTTGAGGGTTGGGCAGTAGGAAGATCTACAGCAACAAAAGCGGTGGTATGGTACACTGCATTTGTGCAGCAGCCTGGCCCCTGCTTCCAGAAACACTGAAAGTTTCTGTGAAATTGGCATGTTGATTTTTAAAATAAAAAGTACTTAGAGAGGAGGGAAGCCAGAACTTGTCTCGAGATTTGAGAATATCATGAATGTCATGACTTTCTGCTATAGTAGAGCACTAGAAGCTTCATGATTTTCTTCAGGTTAACTTCATGTCCCAACGTGGTGAATAGCAGTAGTGTAAATCTGTAGTATTTGAGTCTTACGTGGTAGCTGATACTAAACCATACCAATATTGTAGGAAAAATTGTGTACACTTACATGGCTAGCTTCCTGATATGTGATAAATAATCATGCACTGGCTAGAAGTTTCTTTAATATTAAAAAATAGAGAATAGAGCTAACTTGGGGGGGACGGACACAATGACACGGGACGACCACCAGCAACAAAAAACAACCACTTTGTTCTCTGTAACGTGAAAGCCATCAAATAATAAAGTAATAAATTTAGCATTGTGTGTAGTTTTGGATATTCTGCCTTTTTTTTTTTTTTTGGTCCTAGAGTTTTCCTTATGTTCATGTACCTGTTGTAACATATTTCAGGAAACTAAAAATTTTGAAGTATTAAACAAGTACACAAGTTTTTTGGGTGGGGTTTTTGGTTGTTTTTTGTTTTTTTTTTTTACCACTTGAAGTGTTAAATGTATAAAACAAGAATATACTTCCAAGAGCAACAAAGATAAAAGCGTATCAGATTTGTGTGTTCTTTCTTCAGGACACTTATGGTCCCTCATCCCACAGAATCCTTGGGGATAAATACCATAACAGGAGAAGAAATGTTTTTAAAACTTGAAACATAAGCCTACTGCCAAGAGACGTGTCAATAGATTCTCTTCAATGTTGTTTGGCACAAATCCATTGTGATGGGGGAGGCATTTCTTTTTATGCTTGTTGTTGATGTGACGCAAGGATTTTCCTGAATCGAAAGTTATAAATTGCAATGAGTTGTAGTCTCCTGGAAAACAATTTCTGTTGTCTCATCTTGTATAATGTGCAAATAAGGTTCTACAGGCATTTGATAGTTTGAGGCTTTTGGATGTCTGTTGTGTTGGTCAGCTGTATTTGAAACTTGGTCCTTTTGTCCTTTCTGTATATATCCTTGTGTATTACTGCCTTTACCAAACTCAATTTGCTAGGGACTGTGTTCATGCCTGTGTTTGAAGTCACTTTTTGCAAGCCGTCAGGGCTCTTGAAAGCAATAGAGAGAAATAACAAACTTCGGGTGAAAATGTGGGAAGGCAGAATTGGTCATTGTGCATGTGTATGTATATGTATGTGTATAGCGTGCAAGCTCAAAATGTGGCCAGTGGCATTTCAGATGACTATAAAGACCTTTAAGTTGACTACACTCTTAATCTTTTTGCATTTGGTTTCTACAGGGAGCAATAGAAAAAGTGAAGGAAAGTGATAAATTAGTTGCAACCAGTAAAATAACGCCACAAGACAAACAGAACATGGTGAAACGTGTGAGCACCATGGCTTATGCACTACAAGGTAAACCAAATTTGGGGCTAAATGGCAATGCTGTAGACCACTGAAGGACATCTCTTAAGTAACAGACTTTGAAACAGAATCTTTGTTCTACCAGGAGTAATAATAAGAGCTAGGCATGGTTATGTTTTGGTTTGGGTTTTTTTTTTTCCTCCTCTGTGACCTGCTTAGATTTTCCTAAAATTGCAGTTATTTTGCTATTGTTTTCTTTCAAATCTCATATTGCTATTGCAAAAGATACATGTTTTGGAAATGCAATTAAAGGAAAAAAAAACCACAAAAAAACCCCAACAACCAACCACCCCAGCCCGATTCTTTCATTTTGAAGTGATAATGGTTCAAAGAAAAAACATGGGCCCTGGTGCAGGAAGCAGTTCATCACGTGCTGACTCATGGTTTAGTCAGACATGATCCAGTTGAGATTCATGTTCTTGTGCATAAGATTTTATTTCCTGGATGTTCTTTGAATGAACCTTTTCCTCTTTAGGTTAGAGATGTTATAAATATGAGACGTAGCCCACTGCACTTGAAAAACTGGGGAAGTGAGGAGTCAGGGCTCAGTCCTGCAGGATATCGAGCCCTTAAGTGCATCCTGTTACTGACTTCAGTGGGACTACTCATTGCTGAGGGAGTTGCATCTTCTTTAGCTGACTTAAAGCCAAGAGTACTCAGTATTTTACAGGACAAAGTCAGAGCAGCACACAAAAATGATTTTAAAATCAAAAAAGAAAACTCCCCACCCCCTCCTTCCTGGTCACAGTGATGCAAGAGGTCTGTGCTGTATAAGTGGTCATCATGGAATAGACCTCTAGGATGACTTTTACAATCTAGAATATTTCTTCTCCTTCTATTGGTATCTCAAAATATATTTAACTTTTTATTTCAGCCATAAGCTGTGATCTGGCAAGAGATGCAGAAAGTGGTGAAAGGTGTCATGGATTCAATAATGCTGTTTCTCAGGTTTCTACTGAAATGGCCTCAGTCAAGAATGAGTCAAACACTACTGGCTGTATCTTTTTTTGAGCTAAATATTTGCAGCTGTGGCTTACAACTTGATATCTATACTCTTGGAAATCTGAATGTCCTAGCCAAATTCTGTTGGAAACACTTCAGGAAAGAGCAGTTACCTCAGCAGAAGAAAATCCTGCTTGTTTTCTTTATCAAATCTTTGTACACCTGAGTATTGTAACAAGAACCTGGCTTTATCCAGGAATTGTCCGTATTTTAGCAGTGAGTAATTGACACCCTACCAGTTTTACAAACAGTTCCATCATAACTTGAGTGCTGCAGGCAAAACAGGTTGTGGAAGCATGAGAACAGTAACTATGTTGGTAGGGCTGGACACTGAGCTTGTTGCACAGTAACTAATCTGAACTGAGTGAAACTGTTCCTAATTACGAATGCTTCTCTTAAATAATTTGCCTCCTGGGTCTAATTGCAGCTGAGATGAATCACTTCCACAGTAACCGGATTTATGACTACAACAGTGTCATTCGTCTGTATCTGGAGCAGCAGGCACAGTTTTATGAAACGGTAAGATGTAGTATTTCAGTGCCATTTTCCTGGCACATACTGTGCTGCTACTTTTTATAAGAAATACTGACAGTATTTAATCATCTTTTTGTATGAGCCTCTCCCAGAGAGCAGATATTTGAAGAATTGTACATATAAAAAATGAAAGGACAAAGAATGAGTTAAAATATTTTCCTATAGATACTATTCCTACATACATGACTATGTCATATTAGACCTAAAAACCAGTGTTGGAAACGTTATTGTTGACAGCTTGATTTTTTCCCCCCCCAATGCCAGCACTAAGGTTACAAAGAATTTTAGTTCTGTGATATGCAGTAAGACAGACCTGCTGCACTGAATACAACAATAAACCGTTTGAATGAAACTTCCCTCCCATAGGATGGGAGGACGAAGGGAAGCTTCTGTGACTTAAAGCCTGATGTATACAAGTGTGGAGCAGGGGGGACTGGAGTGGTTTAGGTGACTTATTAACTCTGAGCACTTGACCTACAACCTTAGTTCTCATTTAAAATTGTTCTTACGCATGTATTCCTTACGGTTTTTTTTAAATGAAACCTGAGAACAAATTTTCTAATGTGATATGCTGGTAAAACCTGTGAGTTTGTGCTGGAAGCTGACTTCTGTCACTTAAAGGAGTAATGTAAGCAACTGGTTACCCTTCACGGCAGTAAAAGGTGCCAGTGGGGCTTCAGAGGTATCTTCAGTGGATGAGAACTTCAGGTCCCCCATCAGGTCACCTTGCTCAGTTTCTCTGACACATCTGATGGGGTTAGGCATAGGTTTCTCCTTACCTTCTTTCAGTCTCTTGTCCACTCTATCCCAATTCTTCTGGTTGCAGCCTTACCAGTCTCCTTGTACCAATCCTTTCTGCCCCGCTACAGGGACCAGATCCATGTTCACACGTAGGGTGCTGGCTACCATGAGAGGTGTGGGGCGAGCCCAGGAGCTCTGTTCTGATGTGTGGCCTTGTTTCAGTGGAGAAATGGATTTCATGAAAAGTCTGACTTTGTTCCTGTAGCCCTCCTGCATAGTGCAGTGCTTGATTACCTAATAGGCAGGATGACAGCCCTGCCTACAATACTTTCTCCAACACAGCCTGAGCGGTGAAAGCACAAAATGAGCAAGGCAGAAAAGTGTATATACGAGAAGAAAAGTCTTTATAATGGAATGCTTTGAGACTCCTCCATATACAAAATCTGCAGTGAAAACTGCAGTTTTTCAGAAAATGAGGGAACAACTTGTTTAATTTCTTAGCCTGCAATCTTATTTCTGCATAGTATAAAGTGACTACATATTAAATATGTTCTGTTTCTTTGTTTCAGATTGCACAGAAGCTGAGGCAGGCACTCAGCCGCTTTCCTGTGATGTAGAGAATAAGGAGTAGTCAACAATAAAGAACAACTCTGAAGTGCTTTTCTGATTTCGGGGCAATGCCAATAAAAACTTGTTAGCCTTTGCCAGCCAAAAAACCCACCAAAAAAACCCCCAACAACAGCAAAAATCAGTTGTAGGAAAAAAAAAAA
The DNA here is from genome assembly GCF_000699145.1 of Aptenodytes forsteri. NCBI lineage: Eukaryota > Metazoa > Chordata > Aves > Sphenisciformes > Spheniscidae > Aptenodytes > Aptenodytes forsteri. Next base: position 5,758,549 of record NW_008795490.1, read on the forward strand.
AGAATTATTTAAAATTTTACTTCATCGGCCTAAATCATAAGATTAGGGTTCTCTTACTTTGAATGCTCTCCCATTTGTAACATTATTTAAATAAAAACAGCTACATAATGCTGTCAGTTTAGGGATCTAAATTATCAAACCGATACGTTGCCGTGGACTTCATGCAGACTTGCGTCTATTAGATGTTCTTCCAAAAACTCTTAATCAACATCAGAGTTACAAATTTATATCTTTTTTTAAAGAGGGAAAGCAGACAAGCTTGAGAAGATGACTTTAATACTCATTATATTCAATTCAGCTCTCTAGAGATTCAGTAGCCAGGAGGAATTATATTCGTATATGTTTCTGGTACATGTTCGTGATAGTCTCCTGAATGAACACGTTGTTCTAAGTTTTGCTTCCCATACGCAGCCATGGCATACCGCTCCCATTATGACTTCTGGTAAATATCATTCATTCTTTTTTATCTTCTAACTAAATCTCGTACTTGTGGCACAACACCTCAGAGCTTATGTCAGGCTCTCTTTCTCGCTATGCACTGTATAAAAAGACAAACAAGGAAAGAGCCATTCAGGAAGGTGTGAAAAACAGTTTTCCGTACCAGCACTTTGATGCCTGCCCGACGTTATGCCATAAGGCACTGGTGTTCCTCAGTGCTGTACAGGGCCAGCTCCCCTTTTACCCCTCTGAGAGTTTGAAGTGTTTCAGCAGAGGGGACACCGCCACATCTAACCCAAACTAGTAGAAGTCCCCAAATTCCAGCTAAGCTCAGGTCTTCATGTAGTAGTATGGTATCCTATTGGCTTGGGTTTACTTTTTGTTACCTTCTAATGCAAACTAAAAGGTGACAAAAGTACTGAATATAACATCATTAGTTATCACACAAACTCTGTGCTTTGATCATCATCTCTTATCACGTGGCCCGGTGTCCTCTTTCATACTACTGAAATATCATTTGAGGCCTGGGCTTTTCAAAACAAAAAAGCCACCACCCTGTTCACAATGGGCACCAACTACAGTAATTCATTTCATGCCATAAGCAAGCAGAAAAGCCAAAATGCAGTTTTTGCTAAAATGTGCCTAGAAAATACACATTTTGGCAAAAAATAAAAATTTTTAAAAAGGCATTTTACCAATAAGCCATTCTAAGTGACGGGTACAGCCTGCTGGTTGAATAGTTGCCTTACTCTGTTTTGCATTGGTGTTACTTTTGTGTGCTAGAAGGAAAATCTGGGTCTGCCTGAATAACCTGAAACCAAACCAAACAAGACTAAGCCTAAGTCTAGATGCTTTTCAGTGTCACGGGTTTTGTTCACGTTTTATAAACCTTGTCTTTTTCTCCTCCCAATCTTAGGTGTTCGCTTCCAAAATTCCATAGCGCAGTGTTGTTTGATACAGCCATTTAAATATGTACAAATTGTAAAGAATGTGTATAAATGTTTTACACCAAATGTAAGATCTGCTTGCATGTAGAAGCAGCTTATATAATAAATTGTTACAATGTGTACAGTAAATTCTGAAATCACTTTTTCAAGCCAGCATTTTTTTAGCATTTGTATATTCACTTTTTGGTAATGAAATGTCTTTGTAACAGACTCTTAATTTGGGAGGGGGAAGGGGGGGGTGTCTTTTTACCAATCTTTAAATAGCTCCATGTGCACTAAAGTTGAAGGTTCTTCATCTTGAATAGATTGTTTTGGAATCTAAGTGTAAGCTGTGCATTCCCAGTGCAGGGAAGCTATGACGCTGTGTCAAGAGATGCAACATTTTGGCAAAAAAGAAAAACTGTTTAAAGACTTCTAGTAAAATGAAGTTAAACTGATAATAAATATTTATATATATCCACCAGACTATTTTATTTTTTTCTTTGGAATCATCACGTTGCTTTTCAACAGGGTGATGCAGTATGAGGCAAACCCTCCTTATAGCTTTTCATCAGCTTGCACACACTGGCCAGCTGAGGAATGAGAAAGCGTCCATGTGTCTTCCATAAAGCAGGCATCACAACCGAACGGTATAATAGCGCTAGTGACTGCAAACCAGCAAAGGCTATGCATATGCTGTAAGCTTTCATTATTCAGGTCAGTCCAGCTCGTAGTTGATGGAACCCTCCTGACTGCAAATAAGTAGTAGAGCACAGCGCTACTGTGTGTTCCTGGCTTTGTGTCAGCATGCTGTTGACCCAGAATAGAAATTAGATTGTCTTTGGTATTTGTCTTTTAAATTAGACGTGAATAGTGGCATAGTTAGGTTGGGTGACTTGGGAGCAACAGAAAATCTTCACGCTGAAGAGGCAGTCATAAAACAAGAATAACAAGTCAGAGTAAGAGTTGAGCAGTGCCTTCCTGAACGTCGTTTGTCATAGCTGAATAATTAATCTCTGGAGTATCATAAAGCCTTAATACTGTTTCCTGGCTTACGCTTTTCTTCAAGGGTGAGGTATAGCCAAACATTGGCATTATGCCAGTGACTTCGTAAAAGATGTCAAATGCCCCAGCTGTTGGGTTTAACTTTTTATTTTAATTGCTTATTCCGTTACTGCTAAAACACTAAATTCATTCTTTAACAATAGAAATGTAGCTATACAAAGGAGAATGCTGCCAGTATTAGCTGCGGTTATTAGACTGCGGCAGCGGACTTTGTTGCCCTTGTAATGTATGGTATGTTTTTGGAAGAGTACTGTCTACTGCAATTAGGAGGAGTATTCTTTAATGCTGTAATGAGGCCTAACTTTGCAGGAGTACTGAAATTTTTACATTACTGAGCAATTTCTGTTTTCTATGAGAAAGTATTACCATAACATACACTTTATTCTGTAAATTCTGATTAAATAACGTACATCAATTTTACTGCTACCAAAATTAGTCTTGTTTAGTGCAGCAAGGTAGTTCAGGCTAACAGCCTTGCAAAGAAAGAGATGCATCTCTTGCGCTGTGGGTTAGTTTGACATACACCAGACACTCTGCCAGTCTGGATTGGCCAGAAGTACTTCACAGCCTCGTGGCGTGCAGCCGTCCCCAGGAAGCCGAGCACTCACTAGGCAGGCGTCCTGCTACTGCTGCTTCTGCCTTTCTCAGTGCTTCACGCTGAGACGTGCGAGCATGCACCAGGGGAGGGCGAGTTGTGTGGGGGTCTTCAGTCAGCTGTTTTTTCCACTCTACATACTTTCCATATTTTTCTAACTTTTCTGATAAAATTAACACTAACTGATATAATAACAAACAAGTACGGAACAGGAGCGGTAACCACTTGGGCAGAAAAACTTTTTTTCTGTCTAAAGAATCCCTGACAAAAACAACCTCATAGAATTAGAAACATACAGACTGGCTGGACACCAATCCACCCCTCCTGTAGTGTGGCAGTATCACTTATACCCATACTATTTTAAAGGACATCAGAGTCAAATACAGATTCTTTTGGAACCTTGGAGATTCCACAGCATGCCAGCATAGCCCTTTGCGGTAAATCTGCATGTTATTGCTTAAAAAGCTTTCCCTTACACACATCATCGCTTCTGTAAATTGTGCGTATATAAAATGCTACCTCTAAGATTGAGTTTTCGTTAACTAGAACAGTTAACCAACTATTTTTACATATTAGAAGTCTTCCCATATACCTTCAGCAACCTTTTTAACATAAACCATGCTGGATTATTAATTCTTTCCCCGTGTTAAAGTGTATCACCTTTCTTCCCTGGGTGCATAGAACTAATCTGTTCTCTTGCTCGTGCCAGTCCCGTTAACGCATGCCAGAATGAGGATTGTAGTTCTCGCCCATCCAATAGGGTCACACTGCCAGCTCATCAGTTTATGGTATTAATGCCCATGTTGCCCTGCTGTGTTGCTGCCTGGCTGCATAACTTCCATACAGTGGTCAAATACTATACATAGAGCTTTGTGCGTCTATCGCAAATGAAATATAATTCCCAACCACATTTGCAATTTATAACGCTCAGTTCCGTCTGTATTTGCAACCCAGACCTAGTTGGGGTCACGCAGGTTTTTTTGCTTTTAATAAACTTATGTTATATTCCAATTATTTAATAGACTTTTAGTGTAAGTTTTCAACTCCTTTTATGCCTACCTAGTAGTCATAATATTTAGAATACATTCTCTTGAGTTTGTTCTGAGATTTGAATGTGAGAAATTTGTCAAAATTATTTCTAAACCTCTTCTGTTTGCACCTCTATATCCCCTGTTTTTAATTAGGCTAATCTTCCAGCCAAAGGAGGATGTTTGACTATTTACACAGATTCTTCTCAACAAACTTGGGCTGGGTTTTGCCTTCCCCGCCCCCCCATAGCTCTTTGCAGATCAGTTGTGATTTTGAGGTCTTTGACACAAGTCAGCATCTTTGGGATACTGAATTTAAACTGACATGATTTCCTTGATTTATAAAGGCAAAAAAATATGTTTGCCTGTTTTTAATCTTCTGGGCCTTTTAATCTTTCCTAAGATCATGCTTTCTTAAACGGTCATAATTTTTTTTGCTTTTCTTCAGATTCCTGCTAGTATGCCTACCGCCTTCCTGCTGAACTTTCTGAACTCTAGGTTCTTGTCATCTACAGGGTTAACAGCTATATGCTTTGTGAGAGCCTTGATTAGTTTCTTTGAACCAGCCCTGTCAATCTGAACTCAGCTATCTCATGTTTACTAACCACTGCTCTTCCCTTATTCTGGCTTGTATTCTCCTGTTAAAATACATTTTTATAAGCCACATATTTTTCTGTCAGGACTGAAGCAAGAAGGTGTATCATACTTACTATTTTGTTAACAGCAGACTTTTGCTTCCCTTAGTTTTCCTCTTATACCTAGCATCTTTAAAGACTATTCACTTTTTTAAATTATTTGCTAATAAACTTATTTTGTTTTAGCACACATTTATCAATTCAAGGTCACTTTTAATTCACATCGCCTTCTGTTGCAATTAAATCTCAGTAGATCCAAATCTAAAATTGTTACTCTTCACTGGTAACTGTTATCTTCTGGCATGTCTTTCCCCAGACAAACAAACAAATTGATGAGCTGTTATTCAAAGAGATGGTTTTCCTAAAAATATATAATAGAGTAGAATTTTAACGCAGTTTAGTTGCTAGCTCCAAGAGGTTTGTTAGGGATTATCCCAGCAGAATAATGACAAATGGAAGGAGTATAAAACTAACAGAAAATATCAAAAGATTGTGGACACCTTAGGGAAAAAAAAAGTATTAAGTGGTTTGGTTTCTTTTGAATTGTATGTTAGACCTTGGTTATTAGCCTGTCCCCAAAGACAGTCACCCGGAGCGAGGAATAGGGAACAAGTGATACATCTGTACGCACGTATATAGGAACGTGCAGCGTTTGTGCTAGTTAAGAATGCTGAGCCAGTCCCCGTGGGCTGACAAGTCTGCGAAGAAAGGCGTCAAACTGAGAAAACTGATCTGGCAAGTGGGTTGGTAACCAGGCAGGGTCTTTGACCATCTAACAGAATTGATAAAGGGGAAGGGAGGAGCGAGGGAAACGGAAGAGAGCATTTGTCCTCGGCCAGCTTAGAAGAGGCTTGGCTGGGGCAGTGGAAGAGCATTGCCTGAAGAGCTTGGAAAGGCAGAGAAAGTCTGTGACTCTGGAGAGGAAAGAGGGAAGAAAAAAAAAAAAAGGTAAAGGTCTCCTTTAGGGTTTTGAATTCCTTTTCAGGGTTTCCTGAAAAGATTTGCCCAAAGGTTAGAAGCAATGAGAGAAGGGGCAGTGGTTAAGTTAATTTTGTTTAGCTGTTGGGTCCCTGCCAGAAATAACTACACTTTGGAACCCTTATGCACTTTCAACCATAATATGTCTCTTAGGAAAACGCCTCTGTGCTGGACTACCTAGAAAGGCTGAGCTTAAGCTGTTAGGATCAGTGAAAGCTGGCCCTGATGCTGCTATTGTGGAGTCGGTGGGCTGTGCAGTCCCGTTTACGTGAAGAGGTGACCGACAGAAAGGCTGTGTCTTTCGTGGCACTGAGCTTAGGGGAGGAAGATCACTGCACGTTATCTAAACTAAAGCAGGTCAAGTGCCCTGGGACTGAAACACAGCTGCCTGGGGGTGTCTGGGCAAGGGAGCGTGCTGTGGTCTGATGTTTCAGAGCGTCTCACTGTGTTTTTTCAGACTTCTTCGTGCCCACAAACAATGTCTGCCCTGAACTAGGAAAGACAGGAGCAATATGAAAGCAAGCGCCAGGTGAGATCTCCAGAAATAGAATTTCTACGTGTGGTTTCAGTAAATTAACCTGCTCTGAATGTACATGATTTTTCCTATAGAATCATAGAATCATTGAGGTTGGAAAAGACCTCTAAGATCATCGAGTCCAACCGTTGACCCAACACCACCATGTCACTTCCCTGGGCAGCCTGTTCCAATGTTTAACCACTCTATCAGTAAAGAAATTTTTCCTCACATCCAGTCTAAACCTCCCCTGGCGCAACTTGAGGCCATTTCCTCTCGTCCTATCGCTTGTTACTTGGGAGAAGAGACCGACACCCACCTCGCTACAACCTCCTTTCAGGTAGTTGTAGAGAGCGATGAGGTCTCCCCTCAGCCTCCTTTTCTCCAGGCTAATCAACCCCAGTTCCCTCAGCCGCTCCTCATAAGACTTGTTCTCCAGACCCCTCACCAGCCTCGTTGCCCTTCTCTGGACATGCTCCAGCACCTCAACATCCTTCTTGTAGTGAGGGGCCCAAAACTGAACACACTTATAGGCTTTGTTGCAGGAAATGTTAGTGCAGGGACGGATGGACAGACGGACAAGTATTTTTACCTTTTGCTGTGAAAGACCTGTACCAGGATGTGTAAGTATTCTCTCTCTATCTCACGATAGGGAAACTGAGGGACAAATGAATTGTCACACGCCAAGAAGGTAGGAGGGCTGAGAATGGAACCTGACTGCTCATTCTGAGGAAGGAATTTGATGCTGAAATTCACCTAAATCCCAAACTGGAATCCCCAACCTCTGCCCAGCTTCCTTCTTCTCCCTTGGGCCTCCCCCCGCCCAGCCCCTTCAGCTGATGCCTAACTCCAGAGCTCCTGACGGTTTGCAATGGTAAAGTTTCTGGTACATGCAAGAAGTACCTATTAACTTGCTTGTCATAGCATCCACCCACATCCACCTGCAACTATATGATGCCTCAGTGACTTAATGAATTTGGTCACCCACAGGAGACTTGAAAATAGTGGGACAGCAGACTGGAGTTTACAGAATAGAGACTGTGAAGAGCACACTCTCATCCTTTCTGTACCAAAGGAGAGGATAAAGGGACTGAAAACAGGACCTTGATAAATTGAAGGGCAAGCTTTTTATTTGTGACCATTTACAGTAGAATATCTGAAGAAAATCAGTCTGTTAAAAAAAAACTACAAGTGGCAGTTGTAGATGAAACTGGATGCTAAACATAATGGTACTTCTAATGCAGAAGCTAAGTATCAGGCTTCTTTCAGATCTGTAATTACATCAAGATAACTAGATTAGGTTAGTTAAGGTACTAGCTGTTGCACTTTATAGCTCTTCATATATGAGTGGTAGCAGCTTCAAGAACTATGAATTATCTTAGGACAATGTTAAAATAATTAGCAAATAATATTACTGTATCAAACACAAATCACCAACTCTTTCTAATATTTGTAAATCTAGAAAGGAGTTCATCTCTTAATCCTATTAAATGAAAAATTAAATGCTTCATTATGCTTACTTCTCTGCTTTACATTTTTGGGGAAGAGTATCTCCCTGCTCCCATGTGATCCTTGTGCATTGCCTGCTCATCTAGACCTTTCCGGACCCATCAAAATTTATTACACTCCTAACATAAATTGCACTGTATTCTCACTTTGTTGGCATCCCTGAGACCCCATGTCTCCTGCCAGGGCAGGAGGATGTCATTGCTAGTATGTTCTTGCCATTCTGTAAGACTATCTGGAGGGCTTTGGCTAGGATGTCATCCCCTTACGATACTACCAGCACTCACAACTGTACTAGGAATCTGAAATATCTACTGGCATTTCTTAAAGCCCCTTAAAATGTTGATGTGAGAATCCCATCTTTTTTTCTTTTTTTAAACCTGCTACTGTATTTTCCAATGACATGCTGGAAACACAGACCTTCAGAAGTGCAAAATGAGAGCACCACTGTTTATCCAATGTTCATCTATTTATATTTATTTTATTATTTTTAATCAAATTCTTTCCAAGCCAGACACAGGATCATGTCAAATTTGGTGCATCCAATAATATAATGATTCACCAAGTTAAACTATTGCCAAAGGGGAAGGTGCCTCAAAAATGAGGGCCATACAGGGGTGAGGGACGGTTTTCTAATTGTTTACTAGTTCCTGACTAGTTGACTAGTATTTTTAAGCTCAAAAAAGATGTTGTTTAAAAACTCAACAGCTGGAAGAGAAGTGAAAAGTTAAACACAGCATCTGTTGCAATATAATAGCAAAATATGAAACAGGCTGCTTGCTGTTAGGATGGAGCTGCTGAGCTTGACACTGCCCAGGAAGGTTCCTGTCTGATTGCACTCACAAGGACTGCACGGCTCAGGACTCGTTATGCCTGCAAAGAAAGTCTTCATTTGTCTTCCCTGTTGAAGTAGTGACACTTTTCTGGCTGGTTCCACATCGCACCTACCAAACCTACAGCAAGGACTTTTTCTTCCCCCCCCAAGATAAAACTTTGGGAAGGCGGTAGGTATAGAACACTTCTTCCCTAGTATGAGCATGTTTATGCTTATTTGGCAATAGATAAACTTCACTGGGGTAAGAACTAGTGCCAGTCTATCTGCTGCTCATAAACACAGTCTTAATGCTTCGCAGAAAGGAAACAACAACAAAAAAACCCAAACAAACAAAACCACAATGCAAGTGTTTATGAAAGTCTTCCAAAATTTAAACCAAATTCGCAATCAATAAGAGGAGGTTGCTATCCAAAGACTGCTATGCTGTAAAATAAGTCTGCAGGATGGCTGCAGGAGTTGGGATCTATTCGAATGTGGTATAAAATCGGCATGAGAAAAGGGCAACTTGCAGGAACTGCAGTGGTTTCAGAGGGGATCAAGGGTCTGCTCCTAGAACAAGGGAAGAGTTCAGAAAAGCTGTGGTTGTAGGTCTGTCTGGCACAGCTCCCCTCTGAGTGAGCTGCTAGGTTTACATTGTAATTATCTAGTGTTAGTATCTAATAAAAATGACTAGTGGCCTTAAGTCATTTTTAAATAGTAAAATAAAACAGCCCTTCCTGAAGGGGAATGTGTGGCACAGGGAAAAAACAAAAAGCCAACCAACGAACCAGTAAACATTGTATTGGGTGGTTGCAAGGGAGCTTGCGCAGACACCTGCAGCTGCGCAGACAGCACTGCAGAGCTGTGCGTGGTCTCTGGGCTGTTTCTCACTGCTGTGGCGCCAGAGAGCAGTCATCAGCTCAGGTCCACTGCTGAACCCTGGCTGGCTCCAGGTGTATGTGCGGCACACAGGTCTGGTGATAAACTCTTCTACACCATGGAGAAAGACAAGACAGATGTGCACCATCACTGTCCGCTTCCCCCTCAATCCCAGGATGCAGTGACGCCTCGGCTGGCCCTGTGTGGAGCCAGCTGAGATCTTACGAAGCTCATTGGTTCTGCTCTGTGCCTTGCAAGAGGCTTTGCTAGACAGCTGATGGCCCTGAAGGCAGAGAGAGGGTGTGAGTGTAGCTGGCTTCTGGCACAGTGAGTAAATAGCCCTAGAAATCTGCCCCAGGATACCTTACAGTTTTCTCCTGTGGGACTCCAGCCACCACTAAGTTAAACTCAATAACCAGCACTAGGCGACAGTTCAAGTGTAGGTGATCATAAAAAAAAATACATTAATAACTCTAGTCAACATGCATAGATCTGTCTCTTAAGGCAGGAGGTTGCTTAACAGTAGTCATTTTATAATGGATTCTCTGCAATATGTTGTATCCTGGCCCATCCAGGACTTCTGTTCTTGTATCAGGGCAGCCTTCTGAGCAGCAGCTTCCAGGATTAAACTGATTTTAGTTACTCTCTTCTAAGAGGCATTTTTTAGCTCACAGAGCATCTCTACTTTTATTCAGGCATGCTATGAACTCTGTGCATCAGTGTTTCCATGTGGAAAAGATCAGCACCAGTTCTGGCCCTTCCATGTAGTCTGCAGTAAATCTCCAGGACCAGACAAAGTCTATTTCAAATTTCTGGAAGGAGTAAAGAGAGAATTCAGCTGAACTCCTACCAAAATATGCAGGGAATATTATTCAAGATAGCTACTCTGTAAGAAGAGCACAGGAAAGCTGTCACTGGACCCATCTTTTAAAAGACACAGGAAGCGATTGCAGGGATAACCCAGCAGTAACTCTCCCTATGCATTAGGATCACTAATAACAAAAACTAATGATTAGCGGACCAATTGGGCAAAAAGCATCAGAGAACAAAGCAGGGAAAAGGGAGGGGTAGGGACAAAGCAGAGGGAGGGTAATGGCAGGAACAGAAAATAAAGTTGGTGATGAGGGCAGCAAGGAAGGCAATCCAAAGAACTAATGCAGTAGAGGTAATGAAAACAGCAGCAAGCACACATTGCCCGAGTGAACGATAGTGGACTGGGTGCCTGACAGAAGGAGGACTGTTACTTTTGGCTTGCGGCTCAAACAGAGGGGAAGACGTGAACATTGGCGTCGCACTCCAGCTGCCCCTGCCCCCTCCAAAGTTTGTTTTACATGGCACTGTAATTCTCACACCCCAGGAGCTGGCTTCCCCCCAAATCCACGGCTTTGCTGAGCTTTTCCAGCCACACCCACACACAGCCTTCCCCCCCGCCCCCTGCTTTACCAAACATGCTGAGATTATTTTGGCCTGCCCACGCTCTGTGCTCACCCCTTCCCGCGCACCAGCCTGCCCAGGTCACTGGTACTACTGGGGTACCTGTAACGGTGGCTGGTACCAAAAGCGAGGAAATGTCCTAGGAATAGAGTGCAGACTACAGGGAAAGATGGTTTCTCACCCCCTTTCCACCCTGATAATTTTTGATACACACACCCCCATTTGGAGCAAAAAAAGGATAGTAGCCTGCAAATGAGTTTAGCTCTAATTCCTGCAACTTTCAATCAGCGGGGCCAGTGAGCCCTAGACTAGCCTACTCACCTATATGGACTAATCATTTTTGCTGTGCGTGCCATGACCAATCCACAGGCTAGCAGGGATTGCATGACAGCTACAGACACAGTGAAATCTAAACCACCTGCACCCTGGCGTGGGACTGTATCGTTCTTAATCAACCTCAAACTCCCATAATGGTTTATATGTTAACAGTGGACATGGCACGAGTTAGAAGGTACAGGCAATTCTTTTTGTGAAAGCAATGCAAAATCATATTTTAGTGAAGCAGAATGGAACACCTAAATAAACAAATCAAATTGTCAAAAAACAAATACTGACTAGCAAGCAGAATGAAAGCCTACCTATGTTTACTTGTACATACACACAGTCCATGGATTTAATTGATGCATTAAGAATAATGTAACATACCAGAATGGTTGTTCAAATAACTTCAAACCATGGTATTTTCTCAGTCCTTCTCTTTTCTCGTCTCTGTTCCCCTCATTCACACACTCTGTGCTATTTTGTCAGCTACCCCTTTACAGCAGTACTGACAGATACAGCACCTCATTCTATAGCCCTCCTTTCCTTTCAAGAAAAACTTATGTTATTCACTCTGCATTCACCATCTAGATTCACATAAATTATGGGGCTGTGAAATAGCTTGACTCCTTATCCAGTTTGCTCTACTTTACTGTTATAGTTTTTCTTTACCCTTCTCCAGTTCGTGGCTGGTGTTGTACTGAGGAATTCAATTAACTATTCTGATTTGAATTTGTTCATATTCACCGTCTTTTCAAACTATTCGATCTAAGTCATCTTGTCATAAAGCTGCTGAGAAGGAGAGGAACACCTGAGATTTATTGCCCAATGCCATTTTTACAAGATTTTTCAAAATTTACAAAAAACATTTAAAAAAAACTCCAAACCCTCAATCTTCCAGGTAAACCAGTATGTTCTCCTTCCTTCATGTGAATGTGTTATGACACTGCCTCTTGCTCCCCTTGCTCTTTGGTCTGAAACCCCTCCTAAATCTGAAAATTAATGGACAAGGCTTTCTAAAGCATGAGGAGACATAATACCACAAAGCATTTGTTTATAAAATGAAATTAAAGAGGCCTAACTTCAATTTAAAAGCGCCACATATGTTGTACTAGAAACAACTAAAATGGAAAAAATGTTGACGTGATAATAGAAGAGCAAATCTATGCGTGCAAGGCAGTTTGGGTTGCTTTGAGAGGGTGACTGAATACATGGCTTTTTTCTGTGTGGGTTAGTATCTGGCATACAACCAGTGGGCCATTATCAAAGGCCCGAGCTAGAAATTCTGTATCTTAAGAAAGATGCAGCAAATAAATCCTGAACCTTACACATAGGGAATGTTTCCCATGGAACTTATATATGAGAACTGGGGTTCTGGATTATATTTAAGATTTGGGAGAAATTAGCCTACTCATCACAGAGATATAAGGCTCCTTTTCTCAGTAGTTGTAGTGAGGTGGTACTGGCTGCTAGATAGCTGTTGTGTTCCACCAGACTACTGGCATAGATCACTGCTGCCACACGCTGTGTTTAAAGCAGTTTTAAAGACCTACGAGATCTATCTGAAGAAAAGTATGAAAAAGTAAAATGCTGCTAATAAATTCCTTTCTAGAAGATGAAATAAGAGTCAAAGAATAACAATAGACTTTTGCTCCTTGTGTTCTCCAAAGTTAGTTATTTTTTTCTTTTGGAAAGCAGTGATTTCATGTGCTATTGTTACAAACTCATGTTTCTGAAGGTAAGCGCTTAGCTTCTAAAAATCTATTGATGTCATGATTTGATTGTATTAAAGCGGTGCACTCCAAACAGAACACTCTCTTTTTTTAGCCCTGTTTTTGTTCAAATACTTCAGTAAATCTGAAACTTTTACATGGACAGGTTGTGTCCAACATTCACTTCTGTTCACAAAAAATCTTCAGTTTTGCTTTACCTTTGTGTTATGTGTGCAAGAAAAAACAGAACTGGAATGTGAGACTACTTTAAAATATCAGTCTCCATTGCTTTTATGTACGCATTTCTGTGAACACAGAACACGTGCTCATCTAACTAACAAAATCCTATTAGAAAATGCTACAACTGTAAATAGCTAGCACTGAAAATAAGCCCAGTTAACGCGCTCTATTACCCTTATGAGTGTTCAAACAACTCCCACTAATGCTTACATGCCGAAACTCCATAGAAGATATTCTCCCTCAAATGCCTGGTCACACTGAGGGCAGACTCTAGTTCAATAAGCTTTAAATAAATTAACATTAATTAGTCACGTGTCGAGCATGGAAACTCTGTTCTCCTTGCCCTCTCTTCCCACTCCTCATTTTTAAATGCCTCATTATAGGTCTCATCTGCTCTGTATGCTCCTTTTTTCTGATGTGTAGTCTGTATTACCAGATAGGACAAAATAACTAAAGATTCTTGTGTTAACAGAATTCATTTACAAGTTAATTATAGTAAGAGGGATCAGAGGCTAACACTTTCCTCAAGAAATATGCACCATGAAAATTATCCAGATATACATGAAGCCCTGCTGTGACTTGACTGACTGCATTTTCTCCTCAACTTTTCCAATTCTTGTGTGAATTGGTTACTCTAAAAAATACAAGGTTGTTTTTTATTCATTTTAATTAAATAGCTTTCAGGTTCATCTTCTGTATCATAATCAGCTTTCTGTTGTATTCTTGCATTTCCCACCCTTGTATTCATCTCTTTCTGTCTGGCTAGCTATAACATCTCAAGAGACAATGAAACTCACAGATTCTGAACAACCAGGAAAACTCTATTCTTCCTTCTTACAAATATGGAGCAGCAACAGAATAGTTCAATTCTTCTTTAAGAATGAAGTTAGGAATGACTTTGCTGCACCAGGCAGCCTCTTCAGTACCCTGTCTGTGAAAATGGTAGCCTCTATATGCTAGAGAAATGCCACAACAGGCAATCCGGGATCGCCTCTTTCTGGAGTTTTCTTCATAGCTGACTCAAGGATAAGAGGAAGGCCTCTTCCACCTCATGAAAACCATATCCCTTGATACGGGGTAATCATGAAACTCTGCTTTCACTGTTGATGCTCAACAGAGGTGTGCACAATTTTTCAGAAGATGAGAAAAGGCATATGCTCACTGAGAGAAACTGCCAACTTACATGCTGCATCTCTGTCTGTGTAGATATTAAGCAGTTCACTTTAAATTTGAACTTTCTATTTTATTAAGCATTTTAGTTTTCCTATCAGGAGTTCCAGAAAATTAGGCAAGAAGCAGTGGAAAACTCTGTGGCTTCCTAGTCTTTTGAACATGAGAAAGGAATACCTACAACTAATCATAAGCATGTCAGTCTGGAAGAAAGAATAAAAATTTTATCTGGTTGTCTGGTCATTATTACTGCCTAAATAAACGCTGTCTGACTAATGCTGCTCATCTGCACATAGTTTTGAGATGAAGAAAGTTAAGCTTTAAAACAGCTGCTGTTACTGAAAATAGTCTCTTAATAAGAAAAGGCTAGTATCTGTGAATGCAGTCAATCTGCCTCTCTAGATAGATCTCTTTCATTTAGCATGCACACAGTTAAAATATAAGTGGAAGAGGAGGTGAGAAATTCCACTGACCTCCCAACAACACTTCAAATACGATTTTTCATTAGCAGCATTTATAAAACAGTTAGCACTCCACCAGAGCATTTCTCAGCCACTTCTGGTACATGTTCAGCGCTTGAATTCACAGCCCAATCTTCTGCCAATCTGGAGCTACAGCCTGCAGCCAGATAGGCCCTGACTCGGTCTAAACCTAAAGCCAGTTGGCTTCCAGTCCAACTACCTTTAGCAGTTGAAGCTGCACTGTTTATTCACTTGAGAAGTCTCACCCGAGCAAGGAGCTGTGAGATTTAGGCTACTGATATACTTAAAGTTAGGCATATGTTTTAGTGTCCTGCTGAACTGGAAGCTCAGGTCGGCTTTATTAACCCACCCCTCTCCCCTCCAAATAATTGGTTAAAGGGTAATACTGATACAGAAATATTAGTATTAAAAGTTTCTTTTTCCTGCTGGATCACGGACTCCAGGGGCAAGGAGTAAGGGGAGCTTGTCAGGAAAGGTTGTAAACAGGAGTGGGAAGGTGCAAATATTGTCACTGGCTTAAGTACAGAAGATGTCTCTGCATCACTCCTCTTACACTCATGGCGAGGTCAAACGTTCTTTGTCAAGCTCTAAACATACAAATAAAGCATACTAATTTATCAGTTGTGCTTCTCATACTCTTCAGAGTTATTTTGAAGGAAATGCTGTTGACTTTGTTGAGAAACAGTGACCTAGCTCAAAGTGTATCATACTGTCTCTGTAACAAAGTACCAGATGTCTTTTGCACACAAAGTTCTTTACACAGTCAAGACAAGCGTAACCAACTAGAATAGAAAGCTCTTCTCTCAATTTCACTGAGAGTGTAAGAGATGACATTAAAAACCCACAGCTATTTTCAGAGCAACATTTTGAGCACTTTAGCCTACAAGTGTTGCAAATGCTTCTCTGTGGCAAATTCATTTTTAAATAAAAGTTATTCTAATATTAAATAGAAAATGTGAAAACAATAAAAGGTTTTGCATATTAGCAGCAGTTTCTAGTTGTTTTGAATGTCATGTGCAGGAAAAGCTGTGCTAAGGTATTTCCCCTATTTCTTCTTTACTTACTGAAGTCAAAAGTTTCTCATAAAAGGCAAAACCCACACTCTTTTCAATGACCTTGTGGGCACACAGATTTCCTGAGGAATTTGTGACCACTGAGGGTGTGTGCAAGTGGCCAGAAATCTCCAGGAAATGCTGTCACAAGTAATCTTTTATATTTAGTCTCAGAACTTTAAAAAAATTACCATTGCTTCCAGTAGCATAATATTGGGGGGACCCAGATATTTTTTATTTGTTTCTACTGTGTATCACCAAAGCTTTTTGTACGAGAGTCCCAGATTGCAAAGATCACTCAATAGCACATAGAGACAAGTGCAAGACAGTGCCATTCACCCATTCTATGCCCCAAAGTCTAGGATATGGGGTTCACACAGCTTTTCCTGACAGCCTGCAGACAGCTAAGCCAAATACATTCTGCTCTCCCCAGTTCTGCTAAACTCTGTTTTGTAACACCCCTGTTGTTCCTCTTCTGATGTGTCTCCAGACAAACATACAATGCCACCTGCTATGATCAGCATGCAGGACTCTTTTTCATTAAGGCAGTTATTCAGACCCTGTAAACATCCATTACTTATAGAGACCTGGGAGCAGGAGTCATTATAATGCTTAGCATGCTTCAGAGGTAAACAAGGGGCAGGAAAGGGATTTGAAACGTGAACCAAACTGAATAATGACTTGGAGGAAGACAGAAGTGTTCAGAAATTACACTGAGGTAATTTCTGCAGCTAACAGCTTAATTTCTAATGATAGCAAAAGAACTGTGCTTAAAAATCTGTGTAAACACAGTGTGGACATTATCTTCAACACAATTTATGCCACAGGTGAGTTAACAGGAACTAAACTTTATTTAGTAGCTGAAGGCTGTATCCTCCTACCATGGAGGCTGGCCCTCTAACAACATATCAGTGCTGCAATTTCGTTTGAACTCCATTTCACGTAGTTCTGCAGTCAGCAAACATGAGATCTTAAGGATTCCTCCCCTTCTGATAGGGAGAGAGAAGGATCTCCCTCTCCCTCCTCTAAAGACAGGAGCTGGAAAAGGAGTTGGAAGGAGAAGAGGAAAGCAAAGGAGCACTACTGCTGACAAGAGATATTCCACCCCCCAAAATACTCCCACTATTCTGTGCATGCGGAATGATAGAGATGATAGCCCAGCGACCTGTTGCTTCTCTCAGCTGAAGGCAGCAGATCACCTCCCACTATTTAGCTGTGGGAACATTCAGAAAGCAATGCAAAATATCTATGACTGCTCAGAGGTAGAAAGAGTGATAAAGACCCAAAGATGGGAGTGTGAAGAGGGGCAAAGAAACTAATATGAAGAAACTATCAAGGCAGAAGATTAAAGGAAAGGAAAAATCCACTGAGAAAGAAGGATTAAGTGAGAAAATGCTGAGAAGTTAATGAGGGTGTATGGCCTGGGTGAAAACAGGTGCTGTGGAAGAGGGGAATGAGTTCACCTGAGGGAGTCCTCAGATAACTACGGGAATTAATCAGTTTCCATGATACTCGCATACAAATACTCCAGAGCAAGATAGCTCAACTCCAAATGTCAGCTAAAAGATGATCTGTCAATCTCAGCATTTTCCCTTAAAAATGGACTTTTGTGTGTTGAATCAGTTCAACGTTGAGTCAGTTTGGTTAGATGAAAAGATCTTGAGTGCCATAAAATAAGGCAAGGGAAACCTTTGCATGCCCTCCTAATGCATTGAGCAAGGTTCCTATCTGAGCCCTCACTTTGGATGTGATTCTGTGTGAAGGAGGTTTGTAAATTGCATGGCTTTATTCACCACTCCACCATTTTCTGATAGTTGCTTTGTCAGTCTTATGTTTCTAAGGTAACTGACCTATGGCACGAAGTCTAATTAACTGACTTACTGCTTTTTCAGTAATCACATCACACCTTTAAAAATGCATCTTTCTATGCTGTGGATGTTTTGCAACCAGAACCCTCTGAAAAGATCTGTTTGTAACAGATTAAAAAAGACTCACTCACCGAGCCACCTATGGAAGCAGTGCTTTGTCATACGCACTGCTAAAGGTTTCCAGTTTTCCACCTTCATCTGAGTTTTCCTCTCACATCTTCATCTCCTCATATTGATTTGAGGTGCTGAAAGAAATACAATCCCAGGTGCACCAGTCCTTTCTCCAGTATTTTGCCCAACAAATCATCTGACAGTATGTTTTTTATTAACAATCCTAAATTGTGTGTTCTTGGAATTTGCAGTGAAAAGCACTAATGACAAAAATTACTAATGAGTTACAAGCACAGGCAATAGAGACTGACATACCAGTGTCCTCCAAGTGACAGTTTACTCTCATGATGGAGTTTAAAGAGGACTATGAAGAATCATTCCTCAAAGGCAGAGACACACAAAGAAAAAGTGGGGTTTTTTTGTTGTTGTTATTTTTAAATGCGTAAGTGCATGATCCAGGGCAACTTTTTAATGTGATACAACTGTCTTAGGCAGCCCTGGTTGTTCAGGTGATACTTTCAGTATTTCATCTCAAGTAAGCACTTTTCTCTAGGAAAAGAGGTCATGGTGAAAGAGGACAAAGATATAAACAGATTCTTGGTCTGCCATTCCCATAGGACAGCTGTAAGAAAGGCATCCCTTTTCTGTTTAAAATCGAGAATGGTTAATTCACACTCTTACATCCTTCTAAAACCCCCAAACTTTTAGCTGTGTGCTCTCTCTTTTTTCATCCTGGTCACTTAATTTCTACAGTTTCTGAGTAATTTCTTTTATATTACCCAGCACTCTATTTCACCCTAAATACTGTATCATTAGGATCGGGGAAAAAAAAAGCCCTATCCAATCCCACTTTCCCTACTGGATCCTTTCAAAATGCTGTTTTAAGAAGGCACCATAAACATACCTAAAATTAATCTCCTTTTCAAATTACTACTAAAGTAAATAAAACAGAGGTGTGTGACAGGAAAACAGTACCTGTTTTTCAGTTTGTTTCCATCAAGTTCAATGTGGGCAGGGACTGTTCCACCTGCCAGAGCACAACCATGACTGATGTCCTCAACATTAATGTGAGACAGTAATAACAGGTGGTAGTTTGGGTATTTTGAATTACACAGTTTTCTCTACATATGAAGTATAATTCTGCCATATTAACAAATTAAAATTGTGCTTGATTTACCTGTGTATAAATAGGACTACACTTTCTGCTAGAAATTACAGCAATTTTTCTCTCATCTGAACACAATTGTGTACCTGTGCCTACCTCCTCAATCCGTTCCTTATGGCTGAACTCTGGAAAAAACTCGCACTTCATCCTGTACAGTCTCAACAGGGAATTGCGATGGGAATCCTGCAATAGCGGGGGGGGGGGGGGGGGGGGCGCGCTCCCTGCCCGCTTAATTTCTACAGTTTCTGAGTAATTTCTTTTATATTACCCAGCACTCTATTTCACCCTAAATACTGTATCATTAGGATCGGGGAAAAAAAAAGCCCTATCCAATCCCACTTTCCCTACTGGATCCTTTCAAAATGCTGTTTTAAGAAGGCACCATAAACATACCTAAAATTAATCTCCTTTTCAAATTACTACTAAAGTAAATAAAACAGAGGTGTGTGACAGGAAAACAGTACCTGTTTTTCAGTTTGTTTCCATCAAGTTCAATGTGGGCAGGGACTGTTCCACCTGCCAGAGCACAACCATGACTGATGTCCTCAACATTAATGTGAGACAGTAATAACAGGTGGTAGTTTGGGTATTTTGAATTACACAGTTTTCTCTACATATGAAGTATAATTCTGCCATATTAACAAATTAAAATTGTGCTTGATTTACCTGTGTATAAATAGGACTACACTTTCTGCTAGAAATTACAGCAATTTTTCTCTCATCTGAACACAATTGTGTACCTGTGCCTACCTCTCCTCAATCCTCCTTATGGCTGAACTCTGGAAAAAACTCGCACTTCATCCTGTACAGTCTCAACAGGGAAAATCGATGGGAATCCTGCAATAGCGGGGGGGGGGGGGGGGGGGGCGCGCTCCCTGCCCGC
>NW_008795490.1:5779057-5817057 GCF_000699145.1 Aptenodytes forsteri
GCCGGGGTGCGGTGGCAGCGGCCGATGCCCAGCAGGTTTGGGGCACTTTCCCCTGTGGCGTGGAGAGAGGAAGGGGAGAGCGCAGACCTGGGCCCAGTGGGACACTGACCTTAGTGCACTCGCTCACTTCACTTTAAACCCCGGCCTCCAGCATGGCCCTCCAGGCCTGCCCACTTGCTGCCGGTTTGGGGTGACCCCCGGTCTTCTGCCATGCATGGGGGGGGTTGGCCAGCATCTCCTCCCTGTGCGACTCCAGGCCCGATCCATGTCCGACCGACTCTTTTTCTGCTCTGGATGCCTTTAGCCTCCTCACCAGCAGCTGGGGTGGAAGAAGCAGGGGAGGACACCTGCCTGCCTGGTGGCTGTGGGGTCTCAGCACAGGGCACCTTTACTGTGCAAGCCTTGTACTCTACAGCCTTGTATGAGCCTTACCGACTGCAGGGGAGGGTCCAGTTAAAGAGATGGGGCCCAATGCCTCTTGAAGGAATTTCTGTTCAGCTACATCGGGTGCCAACCACCAGTGTAGACATCCATTTCACAGCAGAGTTTGATTTGGATGACTGGAGATTCATGTCCCATGAAGAAAACCTGCTTCTTGCTGTGGTGCCATACCTGCCCTTGTGGTTTGCACTGTATATGGTTACTTGAGCGTCTGGCTCTTACTGGAGGAGCTCGAGTCTCGCCTGGGGCAGTGGAAGTTGTAAACGTGCTCAGGGTTGTCTCATCTGGTGTTTTGATACTTGCCACCCATGAGTTAATGCAATGCTAATGTTGAGGCAGACACAGAAAAATGAGGTGACTGAGAATATAAGGTGCAAAAAGTAATGCAGGGGAACACGTGCTTGTGCTGTGTTCTTAAATTGTTTAGTGTGTAATACTTGCCTGTTCCTGCAACCATGCCACTGTTCGCAGTGTTGAAGGAGTCCATATTCAGGCGGCACAAAGGAAAAAGGGAAGACTTAAACTATGAACTCTTTGTAGTAAGAACTGTATGTATGTTGTGGTTTATATGATGTCAGTCACAATGTCAGATCAGGATCTGGGCCCACTGAGCTGAATCTTCCATGATATATGGTGGCAATACAACTAGACTAAAATGCTTAATTTTCAGGTATTGGGGATTTTATGAATGAAGAAAGCCAAAAAGGTCTTCAGGTGGCAGGTGATTTTCACGAGCATAGTTCTGATAGTGGAAAAATTTTCACCTGTTGTGATAAAGATATGTTATTGCCACACCATGGTTTGTTGTTTTTTTTTTTTTTTAATTTTATTGGAATTTAATATTGTGTGATACTTTGGAGGTTCAGTTTCTTGTTAAATTAATTGGTAATAGTGGACATTAATGTGTTACGTTTTTCTAGGGGTTTTTTTGTGTCAGTTGTCAATGAACTGGCAAAGTGAAAAGTCTGGTACTACTGAGCAGCATTTTACTCACTTTCCCTGATTCAAAAACCTGTTGACATTAAAGCTCTCCACTGGTATCAGTGGGTTTTGGTCTCTATTTCATTGTTCTGATACAAATCTAAAGCAGCTCCGCTGCCTAAAGCCAATGTGCATGAGTAAAATTGAGACACCAGTATATATCTAGCCGACCCCAAGCCATTTGTATGACCAGTAGTTGGAAAGATTATTTGCAATCTCATTAGTTAAGGAAATCGTCAACTTACAATAGGTTTTTCTCCCCCAGTGTTGCTATCCCCCATTTAAATTGCTATAGCTAAAAATTATTACAGAACATATATAGTCTCTTTTAAAATGTGTGTTAGAAGAATTTTGAAGTAGTGATCTGTATAGTGGCTAGTGTAAAAGCCTGTTTGCCATGCCTTTTGAAAGTCCAGTGTCACCTCTTGAGATAACTGTAATCATGCATGTGTTGGCATCCAGCCCGCTCCACGTTAATAACTTTGTCATTTTATTTCATTTGGTTTCTCTTTTCCTGCCTGGGTTGGTTCCTATATTGTAGGAAAAGCTAGTTTATCCAGTTGAGCCTGTTTAGTTCGTGTCTTCTGTTTATGCAGCAAAGGACCAGAAAAGGAGGGAAAACCAGCAGTAGGTATTGTGATGGTAAATTTACAAGAATTGTGAAGAGGAAGCTCCGCAGCCAGGGTGGTAACAGAAACAACATCAATTCTGTTTTGTTTGACTGGCCTTGGTTACTAACCATAGAACACTTCAGTGGAAGATTAACACTTTGTATTATGTGTATTATGTGTGGTTTCAGATATACTAGCCCTAGGATTGTGTTAATTTTAGCTTTTCTGTCTAATTTTCCCTTTCTGAAATAAAGTTTTAAAAAAATTGCATGCCAGTGGTAAGGAGGAATTATGCAACTGTGCCTTATGCAAACTTCCACACTAAATAAAAGCAGATACGTATACCTGGAGCACTTAAGTTGTACAACAGTTTATGCAGTTTTCCAATAGCAGCCTCGTGTCAGTAGAACTGTAGAGAGGAATAATCATGGATGGACAACGAAGGCCTGAGAGCAAATTTTAGTCATTGGTCATTACTCTTTTTCCATAATTACCAAGTGTGTCTCTGCCCTTGAACAGGCATGACGTCTGCATTTTTTTTGAAAGTTCAATTGCTTCTATAATACTTTTGTACGAGAAGAAACTTAGATGTTGAATTTAACCTAGTTCAAGTGGCAGAAGGGAGTGAGAATCATTCTAGAAGTGGCGTTACAAAAAAGAAATCTAAAAAACCACTAAAACAGTTCTTCCAGGAATTCTCTGAACTAGAACATAAGTAATTAGAGTCTATGGAAGAAACTTAAAGTCATGAAGGATGAAGAAAAATTGTCATTGATTTAGAAATTTTTGCTTATACAAGAGGGAGTATAGATACAAATGCTGTTCCTACTTTTAACACATTACAGTTTTAATGCTTTATAGATGAAGTAAACTGCACAAGGCAGTCACTGAACTAAACTAAGGCTATAGTGCTGAAAATAGTTATTTAACTTTATTATAGCAACAAGTCTCAGTGAAATGATGTCAACAGGAGTGCTCTGCTATTGAAATTCAGCATAAAAATATGTTTTTGCAAGGGCAGAGCCAAGGGTGCGCAGAATTTTTTTTTTTTTGTAAGCACTTTTATTCTGCAATTGCTTTTATTAAAGGATGTTAAACACCTGATACAGTGGATCCTAAATGACTGTGGTCTTTTGAAAATGCTGAAATTCAAAGCTGATACAGTGCATGTTTTTGCAAATATGGCTGAAGTTTCTCCTCCAGACTTTCACCCACAGATCTGGGAAGTAAGCCTTTGTTAGGGACAAAATTTATATAGAGTTAAGGGGTGTGTACACTCTGCAGAGCAGCTCTGTGCCTCCTCTGCGGCTTCAGCTGCAGGTATGTGTGTGGTTCTCTGATGTGGCTGAGTGAAATCGGGGTATAGCCTTGCAGAGGGAGGGATGCAAAACCAGGGAGTGGCAATTATTTACCTATGTATCTTTTTTTGTACCGAATGCAGTTTCTGTGCTATACGTACATTCACTGTTTACAATTAGCTTTAGTTTTGTATTTAGGTGGATAAATACGCCACTGAGTGGGGTATGGAAATCAAACACCAATACTTTTGTAAATGTATTGTGAATGTATTTCGAAGCACTATACACTGTCCAAAACAGTAAGCCCTACAGCATGACTCATTTTTACTCTTATGCCAGGATATTTATATAGCTAATCTCCCTATTCTAGCTGTATTCCTAAAACTTCTTGTTTAAATTAAAAAAAATCAAATAATCCAATTACAAATTTTTACAAAGTTTTCTGTAGTTTAGTGGTGTTCAAAATTTTTCCATTTGTGGATCCCTACAAAACTTGTAGTGGAAGGAATCTACGTAGCAGAAGCCTTGCTTTTCTTGGTTATGCTAGCAATGGGCACTTGCGAACTATGGTTTCTCAGGCTGAAATTCACTGCTATAGGTTATGGGAACAAGTGTGTGTTACAGTTCCTTTGCTGTTGTTGAAATGGAAATTGAGTACACAGAAAAGGGAAGAGTACTACTCTAAATGTAGAGTGTAGATTACAAGACTCGTTATCTACACTAGGAAACTGTTAGTGGTTGTGAGGTATAAATTCTGCTTGGTGGTTTATGTCTGCAGTGACTACAAGTTTCTGCATTGATATATGTAATATATGACAGGAACCACATAAAGATAATGGTCAAGCTCCAGAGAAATGACTTAGGGACTTCTCTTTTATCTTGACTGCCCGCAGACCACAGCGCTGGCCTGTAGAAACCTGATGGTTTTATGAGTCCATTCTTCTTTGGTTGTGAATGAAAATATTCATATACACATATGCAGCTATGAAAACATAATCCCTCACTAGAAACAGAATGTTTTCAGTCTAATACAGGAAGCCAGTGAACTGATCTTTCCAAAATGCCACTTTCTTGATTTGTTTGTTGTGTTTTCAACCAGAAATACCACTTTCTAGAAAATGGGTAAATATATTGCTTAACCTTTTGAATATCCAGACTCTCTTAACTGTAACTCTGGCCACAGACCTCTTCCCAACTCTGTATTGCTTGACCTGTATGGTATTTCAGAATACAGTGTGACTTGCATAATGCCTGTGTAGCTCAGATTGAATGTGAACAGGAAGATTTTAGTGATGAAAAAGAATGAAAATAAATGAAAATACAACAAAGTGCTTTAGGCCTGTCTGAGGATGACAGAAAACAGAATTTGGAGGCAAGTTAATTATCTAACTCGTATAGTACCAGACATTGGACATATTTCTAGGTAAGATGCTGACAGTAGTGTATATATATTGTTTTCTCACGTGTGTTTGGGTTGTTTTTGTGTATGAAACTTCTGTTTGATTATAGATTTGCTCTTTCTGGGGAAAATTCACACCTCTTTCCCCAAAATCCTAAACGGCACAAATAAAGGAAACAAGCTACTGAGACCCCATGACATCAAACCTATGTTTCTAAAAGTACTTAGAAACGCTTCAGGATATATATGTATAGTGGTACCTACAGCTAAGCGGGTGTCTATTTCCAGAACTGGGCTTAATAATCAGAGAGGAGAGCCAGAATCTGTAACCTGGTCCCAGACTCTTTTCTTTAAGAGCTCTTTCTTCAGTTTTATCTTTAAGTTGTAGGTATTACTGTGTCTGTCCTTAATGTTGGACTTGGAACTAAGGCACCTTTTTGCCCTCTCCCTCTGGTCCCTGACCTTTCTGGACAGCGTATGTTTGAGAGCCGTGTTGGTTCCTGCTGAAGGCTGGGGGGTCAGCCCTAAGGAAGGGTTGAATGAAGGAAACTCTGTATGTCTGGCCAGTTCTTGCTAGCCGTTAAATCGAATTTGCAGCTTTTACAAGCAGGAAGTCACACTTGGATAGACCATGTGGTATATGTAGTTGTGTGTCTTTTCATGGTGTTTTTCTTTGGCT
The DNA here is from genome assembly GCF_000699145.1 of Aptenodytes forsteri. Classification (NCBI taxonomy): domain Eukaryota; kingdom Metazoa; phylum Chordata; class Aves; order Sphenisciformes; family Spheniscidae; genus Aptenodytes; species Aptenodytes forsteri. The sequence goes on from NW_008795490.1 coordinate 5,784,467, forward strand.
CTGAAATATGTTATTTTACGCACGGAAAAAGGTCACTTTTAGTTGAGTTTATTGTAGCTTAGTTTCATTGAATTATTGTGTGCCTTTTGTTTTGCAAGGGTTAAAATTTTGAGCTAACATGCCAACCTTACATGTAATTTACATCAGGAGCTTTTACATAATTGATATTAAGAAAAGTGCTTGAGGAATGCAGGCAGTGTGCAGGTCTGTAAAGCTGTTATGAACACAACCCAGTTGTGGTAATTAGTGCAGGGGGGTGGATACTCAATTACAGGCTTAGTGGAAGGACAGATTACTAAAAATACTAATGGCAAGCTTTAGTGGAGTTTGGTAATTACTATGTGTACTCTTTAGTACCTATAGCTATTATTAAGTAGTAAACAAATGCACTATGTATTTGCAAACTCGACTTGTTCTCTAAGTAGAAAACTTTTTCGTGAGTTTCATCAACTTCTGTAGCAGTATTGTGCATTAATTATGTATGTATGTATGTATCTCAAGCTGTCTGGCTTGAAAAAGGAAGGATTTTGCATGTGAGCAGAGTATAGTTAAACATCCAGTCCTTGTCTTAGGTTTTCAAGCAGACCGCTCTCACTGCCTCTGCATTTCAGAGCTTTTATGAAAGCCATTGCAGAATAAAAACCCTGACTTTGGAACATTTAACAGAGGAACATGGAAATCATTTTCATGTTACTGATTAGAAAAGTGCTATGTCTTTGGACACATCTAGCTGTCAAATGTTGGTGAAACAGTGTTTTCAATATTGTTGAAACTTGTCAGATATGGCTTATATTTTCCTTGTTTGTCAACAATCCTTTAGAGTTTTGTATTAATTTTTCCCTTTAACTCTCCTGTTCATCCAGCAAAGGCAGTAGCACATCAGTGAGTTTTGTTCACTGGCTAGTCACTCTTTCTGATCCTGGCTCTTGTGTCCTAGCACTGTTTGCAAATACTTTAGGAGATGTTTCAGACCAGTTATTTGAGATGTCAATAAGAAACTTTTAAGATTTATAAATACTTCTTTTTAATAATAAGATATGAACTTGGCTTAAGCCCTCTGCAATAATGTCCTTTTAAAGTCACGCTTCAGTCATCCTTTCTATGTATTGTTTTTTATAATGATTGTTGGGGATTCCTCCTCCTTCTCCCTCACCCCCTCCAAAAAAATAAAAAAAGGGGCTGGGATGTGTCCGAATCCAGCTAGGACCTCCCAGTGCTGGAGAGATGACACCTGTATCCTCGCTTGCACACTGGCAAGGCATGGAACGAGACAGTGCCGTGGTGGCAGGAGGCTGTGAGGGACGAAGGAGTCATCCCCTCAGTTCACGAGGGGCCTTATGGAGGGGGTGCAGTGTGCGGGAGCTGCTGCCTGACCTCTGCTGCCTGAGGCCCCTGCCCTGGCCCATGCAAAATGATGGTGGTCACAGTGCATCTCAGGAGTTTGTGCAACACGGAGGAGTATAATGGGACAGTAGACTTCAAATTCCATCAGTATCTATAACAAAGGGATTTTTTTTTTTTGCCACAGAAATTTGGTCTCTATGCACTAAAATATTCTGGCCTGTCCATTTGCGTGATTCACAGGCATAGCTGTGTCTGTTTGGCTTGTTCCTTCCCTCTTGGACTGTACACAGGTGAGATCTTAGAGCATGCTGTATCTTTTTTAGAGAGTGCATGTTGATGTCGAGGAAAGGTCATCTTGTTGCTTTTTTGGTTTCTGAGTCTAAATTGCTTCAGGGAGCAAAATGAACCCTAGAATAAATAACAGAATCTGCCGTGTGGTAGAAGTTATTGGCAAGTTGTTAGCCAGCCAAAAAGAGTGGCAATGCAGCCCAGAGTCCTCCCGGAGCTTTATGTTCCGAGCCTGCTTCTCCCTTCCAGGCAGCTCTGCTGGTACTGATGCCCTGACTGATGCTACTGTGCAGGCAAATGTTCTGTCAAATGGCCTGCCCAGAACGACGGGGTATTTCTGTACCACTACTGGCAAAACGCAGCTATTTGTCTGTGCATTTGGAAAAGTTCCGTGCCAGGAGCTGATGTTGCGTGTGATGCCGCTGGGAAACTTTGGTGGCTTCTGTACGTGCCAGTGTCAGGTGCTTCTTGCCATTAGCAGCATGAGTTGTGTGTTGCTTATTTCCACACTGAAATAAATTCCATTCTTTTGGATCATGCTCTTACCAGACACTTTAACAGCCAGCTTTCCAACCCGTAATTCTATTTTGAAGAGTATTACCATGCTTTCAAGATGTCTTTTAAATGTTTTCAGGTTGTGTCTAGCCTGCAAGTTTGCGAGCTCCTGCATCAGTCTGAGATCTGAGTCTCATTTCTGTTGCTCTGTATTTCTTCTTAGAGGTGGAATATTTGGAGCAAGAATTTTGTTTATGGTTTTTCCTTTTTATTTTAAAGGGAGCGAAGATAAGCTTTTAAGGCAGAGAACAAATTTAAGAAGAAAGTCAGTATGTTGTTGCTGCTTTTTTCTAGTGAAGGTGCCATGGAAAGCGAAACATCACTTTTTTAACTGTTCGGGGTTGTTTTCTTTTTTTTTTGATACATAAGGAAGGCCTGGAAGGGAGTCTTTTTTTTTAAAAATGAAAAATTACAGTTTATCTAAACTGTTTTTGCTGAAGCTTTTTTGAAGTGCCAGAGACCTGAGCTTCCAGAATCTCAGCTCTTAAGAGGTGCTGATACTGAATATTTAAATTGTTGCTGTCCAGAGGTTTACCTTACCCAATAAAAATCCCTTTATCTTCTTTCTGTTGCTTATGTTTTGTTTCACTGGTGGGTGTGGTATCAATGTTTTACTAGTTTCTATAATTCACTCAGTGTTTATAAGAAAGCAAAATAGGTAAGTTGTGAAAGTCTGATGTCAAAAATAAAATCAGGAAAAAATTAACAAGTCTTTTCTATTTGTCACGGATGCAAAAATTGAGACAAATGTGCTTTGATTTCCTTTGGGGCTTGCTTCTACTAAGGACTCCACAAGAATTGTGTGAGTGGAAGTGTCCTTCCTTTCACTTCAAAATGTCAGTGATACATGAGAGATTTATTTGTTTTCCATGCTTCTCGCTGAGCTACTTGCCTCATGAGGTTTATAAAGAGAAGTCTGCTTCTTTCTTTTCTGTTCTAACATCCATTGCAGGCCGTTCAGTTTGTCCTTTTTATGCCCGGAAGTTTCAGATTTGTTTAACTGCTGAAGTTTATTAGGAGCACAAGATTCTAAAGTATTAGCTAACCTCTGAAAGTACCATGTTGCTGTTTATCTGTGGTTTGAGAAGTAAATGGACATTTCAGGGTCCCAGCCTGTTTTCCTCATTCATGAGGCTAACCTTGCTCCTCATTAGGAAATGTATACAAAACACGGACTTACTTGTTCAGGAAGTGCTTTGGTTTAACTTTAAAGTAGCCAGTGACAAGTTTGAACCATGTTCTGGCTTAGTATCTAAATGTTCAGTTTGTGCCCACTGAAGTCAGTTGTTGCAGAAATACACAAATCTAACATCAGCATCTGACCCTTTTATTTATTTATTTTTAAACAGCTAATTCTTACTTCACTAAAATATAAGTTTAATTCCTCTTGAAATCAACTTCTGACGTGTCTACATGAAATTGCGTTATCTTGCATAAAAAATTCTGATTCTGTCTGAAATTAGACGTGAATCTGGAAACGGAAACCATCCCCTTTTGCACATTAAGAAAAGATATATTATATTTTAGCTTATGGCCAGACGAATTACTATTTTTGTTCTTATTTTAGAGTGGTGTAAAATTCACATGTGCCTGCATATTCCTTTACTTATTCTGAAACGGATGTGGCATCTGTACCATAGAATAAGAACATTACTAATGATCACGTTGTTTGGAAGGGTAGTTAGTGCCCTTCTTTCTTCTGGGGTGGTGTGTGGAGAGGCTATGCATTTCTGTCCCATCACTTTTTAATCACTGTGTTCTTACAGCATTTTAACCCTACCTTTGTACTGTAGTTTTGTTTACTGAGCAAAATCAGCTGGGAAACATTGGTGTAGGCTGTAGCAATCTGAAAATTTGATAAAGACTGGGAAACTAAGGTTTGCTGCCTTTCATTTTGTTTTTCAGCTCCAGAAGAAAAGGATGCAATTAAAGGACAATATGAAAAACTCATGGATGCTTACGGCTGCTTAGGAGAGCTTCAGCTTAAATGTGGTAAGTGACCATCTGTGTGACTGAGATTATAAAATACCCAGACAACAACAAGTGGCTAAACTTGTCTGATTCCTTAACTTGTGAAAGCTAATTGCACCTTCTTGTTATGTTCAGTCTGGAAAAGATCTACTTCTTTTTCTATGCTGTGCCAAAAGCGTACTGCTAAGCGATAGCCTAAGAATTTTGGATTTTTTCTAAATTTTGTTTTGTCTAACATTCTTAGCTGCCTGACGATAATTGTCTTTTTTTTTTCCCCTACCACATTTGTCCAAGGCAAACCACGATGTCTTACTTTTTTTTGAAGGATCATGTTTAAACAGTGATTAATCATGGCCATCTGAGACGGCAGTTCTACAGATTCCCAGTCCTTGCTATAACGCCCAATTGCCTTTAACTGGGTAATTCACATGGATAAGGATTTGCAGAAGCAGGCCTTTAACTTCAACTAGTATAGTAAGGAATATTTATTGTCATTGCTGTAAATTTCTGTACAGTTTGGGAATCTTGATTTAGCAAAGGATTATTTGTTATTGCTAATAGTGCTATTACACTGCCTACAGGAATGTTAATGGAAATAGCATGTTTTAGGAAAAGAACTGCAGTCATTGATTTGAAGGTAACAGTACCTTACACAGCAGACTTCAAATTCACGGATGAAAAAGATGCGTTAAACCAAAAAGCACTGTATGCCTTGTTCCTATGGTCTTCTTACAGTAAGCCTTAATTTTGACTTGGAATGATAAGACTATTTTCCGTATAACTCGATGCTTGGTCAAGGAATCTGCCAAAGGCAGTGGTGGTGTGAGCGCTGGTGTATTTAGACTAGTAGATATAAGTGTAACTTTTTATAGCCCATTTACCATTTTATGGCGTGAGTAATATGACTTGAGATTGATCTGAAAAGGCGACTGCAATCTGAAGGATTTCTGTGTCAGAATTTAAAACTGTAGGCCCATCTAGTCTTTTTAAATGAACGTGGGCTTTTTGATTTTTTTGTTTTCTTGTGGAGTTAATTAGGCATTTCTATGGAGATTAATTTCAACTTGTTAATGTAATTAAAAATGGAGGGCTTGTGATTAGTTTTTCTTGGCACTTGGACCTGTTTTTCTTCATAGGAGTCTAATGAATCCTGTTGTAATAGTAAAGGAATGTAGCTATTGAATTCAAGCTCTTCAAGTTACAGATGAGTGTAGTTTCTTCTACATGATGGGAACTAAATATATCTGATTTTAGTCTTCGCATTAAAAAGTGAATGATTTCAAATGGGGTATGAAATATTCTCAGCCTTATTTTTTCTCTTTTCTCCTTTTATTTCTGTGTTTCCCATGTCGTTACCTCTTTTTGAACAGCACCTGCTTAACTTCAGTGCCCATAAAGTGTGAGGTTTTTCCTCTCTGAGCTTTGTCACTGCACCTTGGTCTTGTTCTAGCATTAAATTACAAGTCCTGCTACAGGACTTCCTTTGGAAAGGATTGTTAAAAATTTTATTGGTAATTGGATAAAAAAGTTAACTACTGGAGGCAAACTTCTAATTGTGATTGAGTGAAAAGTCAGGAGGGTCATGCTGTAATGGTAAGCAAAGGTAAGCAAACATTTTCTGCTCCTGAACATGTTTAAAAAAAGCAAAGATGATTGTATGCCATCTTACCATTCAAGAGGTAGCCCAGGTTTTTTTCACAGTCTTAGTTAGATCTTCCATCTTACATGTAAGTAGGTTCCATCCCTTTAGCTATTGCTTACATAAAAGACTTAACACTAGGAAGGAATGCATTGTAACATTTTTTCCTTTTTATATAATGTATTCTAACAGCTGCAAAAAAGGGCATAATTGGCCAGCTCTTCACTGAGCATCAGTGATCACATAGACTTTGTTCAGGAGTATCAGTATTTTTTTCTTACTACTGCAGACCATAACTACTAAATTAACTGAAAATATTTGTGAAAGTACATTCCACTGGGATATTAAAAGAGTATATTTGCAGAGCAGAAGGGGAGACTTTTCCAAGACATGAAAGATGTCTCTGAGCACTTTAATTAATCTGTAAATATCGCTACTTAGGAATCCAAATAAATCACATCGTATGCCTGCCAAGGTAGATCATGCTTTTCACAAGAAATTAGATGAAATATGTGAAACTGACTCACAAAGTTAATGTTTCCCACCGGTAATAACATTCACTTCTATGTACTTATGTCTGTTAACATGACTCACTAAGTTCTTCTGCTTTCTTTTGTGAGATGGATGGCAGCAGAATGAATTGTACAGTGTTTCTGAGCTGTATCTCAGCCAAGATTTTGCTGCCAAAGAAGATCTAGCAAATAAATCTTAAGCAAAGTGTCAAAAGAGCTGGCTTTGCAGTGTTTGGTTTAGACACTGTGATGTCAGGAAGGGGTACATACATAAGGTAGTATTTTGACACCATCACCACATAGGTTGTTTAGTTTAATACAGCTGCTGTATTTGGGGAGGCATTCTGAATTAATCTGACTGTGTATATACTCTTGCTCTTGCACATATACCATGTGTAGTTGAAAGGCAGAAGTTTCAAAGGCAAAAAGGACAACTAAGTACCTGTTTTCTATTCCTTTTAAACACTTCCTCATATGTAATTGTATTTAGAAGAGGGAGAAGGAGTATCTTTGAGACTAAAACCGTAGTTTGGGAAATCTTGGTTCTTTTCATAATTCTGGTATAGATTTCCTCAGAGATTTTCAGCTAGATGCTTCGAATCTGCTCCTCTGCTGTGTTTCTGTTGCTAATTTTGATGAGAGGCAAAAATACCTTGCAAATTGTTTTTCAGTAGACTATAAAGTGAAGTGGAGGTATGTGTGGAGTAGAGATGGAACAGGCTGAGGGAACATAAGGCAATGGCATGACTGTTGGAATGGAGAAAGAGCAAAAACTGGAATGAATTAATTTTTAAAAGGAAAAGGCAGTCGAGTGAAATATTTACAGTTAACAAGGACAAAATAAGAATTGAATATTGCCTCCTTTTCACTGCAGCTCATAATAAGCAACTCTGAAGTCATTCTATAAACTGCTGGGGAAACAATTGCCTGGAGTTATGTAGACAGGTTAAATACAGAAACTGCAGCTTATTATTGTAGGGTGTGACGTACCAGAACTGTGTTTCCTGTTCAACTTGGATTAAGGCAGTTGGTTTCACGAGAGCTTTTGAAAAAATGGATGCAAGTTATTTTTGTCTTGTTTCTATGCCAAATATTCTCCATCCTCTGCCTCCCTTGTGCAACCTGATAAAAGGGCATTCAGCACATATCGCTGTGAGCAAAGCATTTCTTACATTTCTTCGGAAGTGTTCTTTACAGGTGGTTGTGGTGATTTATAGCTGTAATGGGGCAAAATAATGATCTTGGTCACGATGCATGAACATTTATACCCATCTATCTGAGATCAAAATTTGGTCCATAAGCTTTGAAAGATTTTTTTTTTTCTTTAGCACTGTAGGTGGGTCTTGCTTTTTCATAGATGTGTTGCTGTGGAAAGCATGACCAGTAAGGAACACTTCACTTTTTGCTCTAAAATTATTTCAGAGATTTCTTTAAAACATTCCAGATTGCATCCTAAGGAAATGAGGAACATTTCCACAGGTATGATCGTCAATTGCAGTTCTTATGTTCCTAAATCACTTTCATCTATGTGTGAAGTTTAGAAAGGCTAATATGAAGTAGGATTGCACATTAAACTACTTGTAAAAGTTAGGGTGGAAAAAAAAAAAGTAGTTATTTTCCAAGGTGGGGGGCCTGGTAAATAGTCTGCAGCTGATGTGGTTGTTGGTACAAAGTGAAATGTAACAGTCAGACCTGGAGCCTTGATTACTTCACAGGAAAGTTTTCCGTTTTTTTGGGTTGCTTCTTACTGGCCTTGGTGCTGACCCTGTTCATCATGCACTTTGCAGCTGTCAACTGAATATAACATGCTTTCTGCTACTGTACTGCATATGAAATCAAGGGAAAATTACCATAAATTTTCCACCCAGTGTACTTCCATTAATTACTTTTTATTGGTAGGAACTGTTGGGCTCCTGTTTCAAGAAATAAGACTGGAGTTTGGCCTGTCCCCTACTCCAGAAATGCAGGGAGCTCCTGAGAGCAGGGAGCCTCCGTAGACTGGCTGCAGTGGTAGTACTGGCAGGGCCACTGACTTCAGGGAATTGATTTAATGTTAATTCTCCCTTTGATCTTGAGGGTGCACTGCCAGCAGTTCAAAACTCGGCTTCCTGACTTATTTGAGCTTACACTTAAGTGGTGACTGCTCACTTCATGGCTTTAGTATTTTTTTTTCTGTGTTGCTGTTGATGTTCTGGACAGAAGAAACATAAATACCTTGAATACTGTTTAGCTCCTTTCAAAGGTTGTAACCCCATAATATGCTTCCTGATGATGCTGCCAAGTGGATTTGACTGGACTATCTGATGTATTTTTGTTGTGATTGGTGTTAGTCTGGTACTTCAAGTGCTACTTGCATAAAAACAGTTTCACTGGAAACTTAAAAGGAGCAGTATTTTTAATATAATTACAGAATTGGAAATGGTAGTGAGCTACAGTTTTGAAAAGTTAAGGCTGCAGGGATTAATGGAATAGTCTTGACTGTTTTAAGGGGAAATACCTTCTAGCTTTAAGGAATGTCTGGGTGTTTCAATTTGATGTATTTCATTAAAGTTGTGATATTTTCACAGTTTGCTCAGCAAAACCAATTTAATTAAAAAAATCTTCTCTTTCTTGTGCCATGGCCTCACAAATCCACCTACCATAGGAAATTCCATGTTGTGTTGATAGCAGGATTTTTTGGGTTTTTTTTGTGGTGGGTTTTTTTTGTTGTTGTTTTGTTTTGTTTGTTTGGTTTGTGGGGGTTTTTTTTTCTTTCTTTTTTTTGGAGGGGTGGATGTAGTAACCAAGGAATGCAACTTCTTGCATTCTTATGTGAGATTTACTGGATAATAGAAATGAATTGTTTGGGAACTGAAAGAATTTTTCAGTAAATTCTTGTCAGCTAAAAATGTTATTTTCCTTGCAATGAATGAACAATTACCAAATAACTTAGTATCTGCATTTTTTAGAAATGGAGAAAGTTGATTTAAATTTTGCTTTTTATAAAAATTACTTGGTCCAGTAGCAGCATCTATCCTGATTGAAGCAATTGAAGCAATTTCTACCCTTAAATTTAAGTGCATTTAGGTTGGGTTGTGGTTGATGCAGTTGTTTCCATGTTAAGTATCTATTTTCAACAGGAAAGATTATGGCTTGTTGACATTTACATACCAGAAAAAAAACCACATTGACTTTTTAAAGTTTAAATTTAGAAGTAAATGGACTGATTTTTTGCTTTAATATATCCATAATAATAATCAGACTTTCAGTGACTGGCAAATAAGCAGAAACATTTTTCCTGTGGCTGGTAATATGAGGTTTCTGCCATATTAGGTACTATTTGGCTATGTAATGCTTTTGTTTTATTCTTTGGAAAAGCATTTTCAATCTGACAAAATGTCCAAGTGAATGCATGAGTAGAGATAGTGCAGTTATCATTTCCATCACAGACTTGTCCAATGTAGTAATCAATATATTTACAAACATTGGCAGCCTGGGTTGAGGGGAAACAGTGTGAGAAAAAAGGTTTGGGATTGAAAGAAGAGATTCCCAGACATAAACTAATGTCACTGGCAAAGAAGGGAAGATGGGGAAAGCTTTGTTTCACTGTGTATAGCTGTATAGCTTAGTGGTAGGCAATTTCTTAGACCTTAATGGAGACATGATTAAAAGATGAATAGCAGAGTAGTGTTTTGGTAGCATTAATTTTGTTGTGTGAGGTTCTAAAAGGGTTAAAGGCTGATGGGAGCCCAACCTCTGCTCAGGACCCTGTGGCTACATCTGTGCTGTGAATAAAAATGGGGCAGGGCGCAGGCTTGAGTGCTGTCAATAGGATATTGTGATTAGCTTGCTCCCTGTGCCAAGAGCAGCATGCACATCGGGGCAGGGATCTTCCCCGCCCCAGACAGTGCAGTGAATAGCCTAGAGCTGATTCCCAGGAACACTGTCCAAATACCACCTGGGATGAAGGTGATCTCAGGGGATGGGGCTTGGGACTTTTTTCCAAGGCACAGAGTCAGAGAGATTTGTGTTAAGCTGGGGCTGTGGTGTTGTAGGGTTTCTGCATTCTGGCTGTTTTGTAGCATATCCTGAGTGATTTAAGCAAATCAAAGAGGTTAGAGTTGATCTGAAGACCACCTCAGCTCACAAAGCAGTCTAGGAGGACAAAGCAGCAAAGCAGGCTAGCTTTATCTTATTATATATGCTTATTAAGCTACTTAATAAGTAGCTTAAATCTATCTCTTTACTTCCTTTTTTTTCAATTTTCTGGCCTGTAGGTGTGAAGTCCTTTGCCAGCCTGCCTCTGTTCAAAGGCATCATGAAAAGTGCATGAAGGATGAAGGCTGCTCCATAATTTGGAGTACTGTAAAGAGACATTATGTTTATATAGAATCATAGAATGGTTTGGGTCGGAAGGGACCTTTAAGGATCGTCTAGTCCAAGCCCCCTGCCATGGACAGGGACATCTTTCACTAGATCAGGTTGCTCAAAGCCCTGTCCAGCCTGACCTTGAACACTTCCAGGGATGGGGCATCCACAGCTTCTCTGGGCAAGCTGTTCCAGTGTCTCACCACTCCCGTAAAAAATTTCTTCCTCATATCCAATCTAAACCTACCCTCTTTCAGTTTAAAACCATTGCCCCTTGTCCTGCCACTACAGGCCCTCATAAAAAGTCTCTCTTTATCTTTCTTATAAGCCCCCTTTATATATTGAAAGGCTGCAATAAGGTCTCCCCAGAGCCATCTCTTCTCCAGGCTGAACAACCCCAACTCTTTCATGTGGGGTTACAGCACAGTGGCAGGAAAGAGTATTAGAGCTTCAGAAAGCCATCAATCTCCTCATGCTTCAGGGACAATGCAGTAGCTTCTTAGCTGTGATTACTATTTTTGAGCTCATTAGCTAGTGATTTGGGGGAGTAGAGATGCTGGACCTCTGCATGTGTAGATGTGTCTCCCATTTTGGGGGTGAATGGTTGAGTGGAGGAGGTAGTAAAAAGAGTCTAGAGTCTCTGCTAAGGGATAGCAAGTTTCTAGGTAAGGCAAAACTGTGTAGTTTTGATTGGCTTTTCTGTCATGCTTTATTCCTACTTGTTGCCTTCTTAAACTAAAGAATTGCTTTGTTTAGATCCAGTTATTTTCCACTGGTTACAAGCTCCTCAAAGGAAAGAACCACAGATAAAAAGCCCACTATTATTGAATTTTCGTTCTTTTTGGCTATTTTGATGTTGACTTTCTCATTTGATCTCTTCTGAGTCCTCTAGGAAAGTTTAAGGTCACTGAAGCCAATGAAAGTGCTTGTATTCTTTGTCTCAGCATCCCAGCCAGACAGCTCTCCGAGTCTGTCACTACTGCTTTTCTGTCCCTGAAGCTGACTGATAGTAAGGCATATTAATAGTGTTTCTATACATTGCTTCCAAATTCTCCTGAGTGAAGTTTACTTTGAGCTGATTAGTTTTGCATGGTTTCAGCAAAGTCACAGAAGCTATTAGCTATCCTGACAGATGACTAACTCCTCCTAACCCCTTGGGGAGGCTGCAAGACAATATTTACTCAGGTATGAACTACCATGGTGATAACTGATGTATCTCCTACTCTTAATCCTTTAGAATTATGCACACTCATGTGCAAAGGAGGAATAAACTCAGGTTTTGTGTATTTCTAACCCTCCACTACAGTGTCATCTAGAAAAAGTACAGAAGACATACTTCTTAAAAACACTCAAGAAGGAGAACACAGCATACCCTCGTTACAGAAAGAAATGTGATGAACAGAGCTTTTTAGTAAATACTGCCTACACTGGCCTTTATGCAAAACTGGAGTCAGCAGAACAGAATGAATAAGATCTAATCTCCCACCTTGTCCTGCCATTCCAGTCCCATGTGCCTACGCAAATATTCTGGCTCTGCTGCAAACCACCCCTAACTCAAGTTTCTGTAGCCAACCTGCAATCTGGAAGCAAGGACTCCCCTACTGGTGTTTCAGGAAAAAAAACTTCTTGTTGCGTGAGAGGTGGTCTGCATTTTTGGACAGTGGGCCACCGTGGAGGGTTGAAGAGTGGTCCTACAAAGTGTTCCCTTTTGCTGTCTGAAACCATACTGTCCCAGATTGTCACTGTGCCCTTAGCTAATTAGCTTGCTCTTGGCAGGTCAGCTGTTGTTTCTGCTATGCTAGAGCAATAAATCTTGGCTCATTTCCACTTTTTCTTACTAACTGGAGTGAATAGGATGACATTGTCTCCATTAGAGGCCAACTGAAGTGAATCAAACAGTTTCTTCCTAGCAAAACCAGTGTTTTCAGGACAATTGTTCTACTGTTTCTTAATTACTTTATCATTTCAGAGAGAATGAGCAAAGGTTGAAATCCTGCTGTGTACAAGAGACCTGATTACAGTGGTGTTCTCAAGCTTCAAAATTTATCTTTTCATTTTGGGGCCCTGAAATTCAGCTGCTTCATGATTTCACACTTTGCTTCACAGCCATGAGAGCTGGAATTCTTTTTAGTGATAACTGAGGTTGTCATCTAATCGTGTACACTCTTCTGTGACATAAAAAGCAAAATCTCGAAATTGGTAATACTGAAACTTTCTGAATGGCTGAATACACCCAGCTTCATCCGAAGCCAGTAAGAAATCTGAATGCTTCCTATCTTTAAAATTCAGAAGTCAGTTGAAAAATCCATAGTGAGGAATACACTTTATCTCATAAATGACCAGTCTTTTACCTCGCCCTTCAATCAAATCCAATGAAAACTGTATGTTCTCTAGGGTGGTGAAATTTGATTTTTGAGTAGTGTCCTAACACCAAGCTCATTGCATTTCATAAAGTAAGTGGCAAAAACACATTCTAATGCAGCAAAGGATGGGAATGTATAAGTATTGTGGAATATTATGCAATTGCACTCACTCACCTGCAGTCAAAAGGAATTCAGAAATGTAAATGAACATAGGCCTGTGCTTGTTGTTTGCATTTGTTTTCTTCTGAAGCAAAGATACTGGCCTCTGCTGGAGCCCTGTCAGCATTGCATATGACAGGACTGATGTGAAATGGCATAGCCTGTGTCCGCCTGTAACCCTTTTGTAACTATCTGTCACCTTCTAGGTAACACTCGGCTGCATTTTGTGGTCCTGGTGACAGGCTGTACGTCAGTGGGAAAAATCCTGGATGCTGAAGTTTACAAAATTACTGCAACAGATTTCTGTCCTCTCCAGGAAGAAACCAAGGAAGAGGAGCGTGTTAATGCCTTGAAGAAAATACTGAACTCTGGGATGTTCTATTTCTCCTGGCCTAATGCAGGCTCAAACTTTGACCTGACTGTGCGGGCTCAGAAGCAGGGTGATAACCACTATGAATCTGGTAACTCGTTCTTCTGGTCAGTACTGCATGTTATACCAAAGTCTTCTGTCATCCCCACCTGTATCTTATTGGTTAAACATTCTCGGAGGGAAATAAACATATGCATTTCAGGTGCGCCTCCTTCATTTCATTGTCATGACATTTTACAGGGCACGTGGCCTTAGTGAAATCATGGTAAATCTGGGTCAAACAAGTAACTTCTGTTTAATTAAACTTAATCTGATAGTGAAGTGCAATTCTAATAACTGGACATTTTGTGTTTTTTAAGAAGGAAACACAAGACGTATTGCTCACACTACAGAAACATGTCTCTACATGTCATGAATAGTTTCCCCTGCAGTTCTTTTTAATAATTTGCTTTAAAAGTTATCTAATAGAAACCTGCACTTGAACTGTTCATAAATCCCATCATCTGTGCTGAAGTATCTTCTGTTTCTTAAAAGTGTATGTGTTTAAAGTCTGTACTTTAATGTTTCAATAATATGCCCTAGTTTTTATGTTGAAAACATCAATATTAATATGTTTGTGGCTCTGTAAATGTATGTTGCACAGAGGAAACTCCTGTAATACTCTGCTCTGTACTTCTTACTTTCTTGTGCTTATAAAGCAAATAAGAAGTATTTCTTGTGGTAAGTATTGGTTGAGTGGAAAGGAAAACACACAGATGCTGAGTTTTGTCTTCCCTAGGTGGGTTCACTGTTGATGTAATTCAGTTTGTTTGCTTTACAAGTTCCGGCAGAATGCTTGAATTCCTATACCCTCATTTTTTTTTTCTTTTTAAACAAAAAGATAGTCACACAGAGGAAACATAGATGCACTGGAAATAAATGAGGGTTATATGATGTAGGTGGAAAATAACTGGCAGAGTTAAATGTGGGCGTGCTGCTAGAATGTGTGATACGTCTTGTTGCCCAAAGTAGGTGAATATTAAATAAGCAAAAAAGTTCATAATGGATGATAAATAAACATGAGAGAGCAGTTCATTCAGGCTAAGTAATCTTTCTAGCTATGATGTGATTTTTGACTGGTAAGATCTAGTGTTTTAAGTTTAACTCAGAAGAGAGATGTGGAAAACTTGCTTTCAACTGTGCTAATTATGCATCCCTCTCAAAAAGCTCTCCAAGCATGTCAAATTAGACACATGGCACAAACGAGCTGTGTTCCAGTGATGAAACTCCTAAGGTGGCAGTATCCCTTAATGAAGAAACAACCTTTAAAGCAACTCTTTTTACCTGTACTGTCTTTTGAAACTTTTCTTCTTGGAAGATAAGTATTTGAACTTTCCTTCTTTGCTGGCTAATCTTTCCTTCTGGCTAATCTAGAAGTAGCCCTTGAAGAGGTTCCATTCTCCTGTATGTTGTAGAACAGGGATGAATGGTGACAACATCACATTTAGGGCAAAAAGATGTTCCAAAGAAAATTTATCTTGAGGCAATTATGCGATATGGGAAATTTCAGACCAAACAATAGATTCTTGAGAAAAGTAAACAATGGGATAAATAGTTACATGATGAAAAGTGTCAGATGACCTTAGTTATAAGCAACACAAACTGCCTGTTAAATGAACTGCAACAACAACAAAATTCTACTGGAATTTGTCTGAGTGAGGACTTCCTCTGTGAGTAGAGCTAGGAGAATGAGGTGGAAGGGATACCAAAAATTGTTTTAGAGCTGCTTTTTCAGTTGCATATTTAGTTTAAAAATGTAAGAATGACTTGCACCTTTTTCAGAGGAAGTACTCTGGAAGAACAATTCTTCAGAGGTTTTCGCTAGATGTAATAACTCTTGTACAGATCTGCTGTTGAGCAATAAATGATCATAAAAGGGATTTTCTTGGCCCTTATCTGTGACTAAAGGTACATTTTGAAAAATGAAATGAGGAAAACCATCATAATAGAAGAGAGTAACATCACTGTTAACCAGGCATGATAGGTTTCTTGGGTTGTTGATCTTAAAATAAATTGAAGGTTAAAACAGACATTCCTCTTAATTTTAGTAGCACTTCCTGCAATATCTCCATTGACTTATGGGTCCAGTTTCTGCTTGGAAAAATTTTTCTGAAGATCCTGGTGGGTTTTAAAATGGCTCTTCATCCTGTAGTGTATGCTAAGGTCCGGACAGCACTGTTCAAAAAGTAATTACCTTGACAGCACTGTAATTTATGAAAAAGATTACTAAATATAAATGTATTTCTGGAGCTAAAAGAGGTGACATTTGCATCTGAATTTATAAGACAGAGGTACAAGATATAAGGACAGCACCTTGGTGGTAGCTGTGCTATTAAAATTTGCCGTGTCCTGTTCACTTAGTAGTTCACAAAGATTTGTTCCTGATATTTCCTGATTTTGGATAAAGTAAAGGTACAACAGAAAAGGGGTCAGAAAACATTAATTGCTTAAATTAGTGGTTGTTGTGGGGTGGCACCCGTGCCTGTCTGTCTTATTTTAGTCAGTAATGTATCTGTATGTTGTTGAACCTTTTAGGAACCAACTATTGCATGTGCCCTTCAAACACTACCAGGTGAACTGCTCTGACTGGTTGCTGAAAGTGATCTGTGGTGTAGTGGACATTCGCACTGTTTATGCTTCCCACAAGAAGGCAAAAGCCTGCCTCATCTCTCGCATCAGCTGTGAGCGAGCTGGTGCCCGGTTTCACATTCGAGGAGTCAATGATGATGGACATGTGTCTAACTTTGTTGAGACAGAGCAGGTAAGTGGATGTATCCAATAGCTTTGAATAATTCAGTCCACTCAAGTTTAATTGGGGCAGAGTTTCCAACAAGAATTAAAGGAGTTCAGAAAGTGTTTTTTCCAAGAATATTTAAAATAATATTGCACGACAGATCTATTCGTTCTTGCTCATTAAGCATTTCTTTGCGATCTGCTCTTTTTCTGTGTTTCTGACTTTTCCATGCACGCAATTTTCACTAATACTTTTGATTTTTTTTTTTTTCCTGAATGTGAAAGTCTGGCCATTTGATATTGTAGTGAAATATAGACATGGGTTTTTAAACCACTCAGAGAGCTCTGTGTGTTAATTCATGTGAAATCAACATGTGTAACAATGTTTCTCAATTGCATGAAACTTGCTTAGAATTATCAGTCATGAGGCCCATGTATTAAACAAAAGAATGTTTTCAAATCTGTTCCAGAATAAATGTCACACTTTTATACATTCTGCATACATTTTAAAGTACATTTTTTCTAAAATTCATTGTTTCTCATGCTATAGAATGTTGGAGAAGAACTAGTTTGAAAAATTTTCTATAAAGTAATGGTGTCTACACTTCATTTCTCTTTCATTCATTTTAAGTATCTCTGTTAGTCCATACCACCAGGTTTGTTGGGCTAGCCATTGAAAGTCCCTTGCACTACAATGGCATAACTACGTCTACACTGATGTAAAAGAATTTGGTTAGGGATGCTGGGAGTGAGACTAGAGCTAAGATTTGCTTTTGGCTCTAAGGAAGTCACTTAGAATCATATAAAATCTTATGATCATAAACATTCATGTTTCAAGTTACTCCTGTCTGCCTTATTGGATTGAAGCCATCACCTCTTTGTACAGTAAGTTTTTCAGCTATAAAATGAAGGTGATTATTAACTTCCTGCCTCACAGGACTTTTGCAGACCAGCGAGGACAACGTAGATGGTAGGTAGTGTATTCTGTGCTATGGTGAAGAAGAACTCTTAGCGCTCAAATATATCATTCTAGTTAAGAGGAAGCTGCCCAGCAAAGGAGCTGTGTTCACTGGGAGTCAAATCATCTTTGGCTAGTAAAGGAAATGGAGAAAAAACACCATCTTCTCAGAGTCAGGCAAATTCCAGTGCAACTCATTTTGGAAGAGACTTTGCTTTATACTCCCCTTTGCTTTGTGGGGGATTCTCTCCAGTGAGAGGTGGTATGACACAGTTTTTATACGTACATGGTAAAAACCTTATTTCCAGCTGATGCTGAGACAAAATATATGGGTGAAATGCATTCAGCAGGCTCCCTTGATTGACACTGCCAAACAAAATAACACAAAGTCAGTTGTTTTTATTACACATGGTTTAGCTTACTACCTTAAGTGAACAAAAAGCAGTGGACCCTGAAGAATCTGAAATCTGTGCCAGTTGAAATGAGTGCTTTCTTATTCAAGTATAATCACCTTTTCCTTTTTGAATAGAAGTAGTAATTACTAGCAGTCAGAACCATCATACAGAAATGGATGTCTCTAACGCAATCTAACGCAATCTAACGCAATCTGGCCGCTGTCGTTAAAGACCTCTATAAGCGAATAGATAAATGGCTGGTAGTAGTAATCAACAAAGGACAAGGATCTGCTCCTAAAATTTTGTTTTCAGTGTCTTCTGGGCAGATCTATTATACTGTGTATGTAGTGTAGATTGTTTTTATATGTGTATGTATGTGTCTTTATATGTATGTGCACAAACAATGAAAGTAGATTGCTTAGGTGATGCTCATGAGGGGAGACTGGTGAGACATCTCTACGTGACACAGTGGGTGTAGCATAGAGAAACTTAAGCTAGCTGTGTCATTACTCGTTCCAGAGGAGTTATAGCTGTGTCATTGTAGGACTGTGCCTGACTGCTGAGGGTGGCATTCCCCCTCAAAGGCCTATACTTCAGTATTTCCTCATGGCATTGCATGAGTGTAGCGGCTCACACTCAGTGCTGACCTTTCTGTTATCCCACTGCGTGAGCATAGGCGTGGGATATGTTTGGACAAACACCTGTTTGTCCAAAATCCAGCAATGTTTGGGCACTTTCAAAATTTCCTCTAAGATGTTGCCTTGATGGTACAGCTTTAACCTCTTCACCTAGTTCTGCCTAAGGACACACGTAGAGCTACCTTAGACTTGACAGTGCTACGTTGCTCAGCAGAAGGCCTGGAGGAGTTGCTGACTGGTATTCCCCAGTCTGCTGGTGAGGTTTGATCCCTGAGACATGCTTAAAGCGTGCACAATGTTACACGTGTGACTTTCTGCCCAGTGGTCAGAGTTCTTATTGGGGATGTGGGTGGCTTCTTGCTCATGTCCCTCCTTTTCCTGGTTTGCCTGCATTTTCAGAAGGCTGGCCTGGCAGCTTTCCACTTAATGTTCAGGCTTCCACAAATTCTGCTTGTTGGATGCCAAACTCTTCCCCTGCAGTGCTTGGGTCTTTAATGTCAGCCTCTGAATTCTCTGCTAATAATTCTCTTTTGTGCCTCTGCTCCAAAGCAACTGCAAGTCAAGTCCTGCAGCGTATACATCTTTCTAGAAAGTCTGTCAGTGCATTGGGAGATGCAGATAGGTCTGCTCACCAAAAAGTGGAATTTTCCCCTGGAACTTGGGAACAGAAGAAGGGACATATGTAATTTTAAATAATAACTTGGTACAGTCTGCTATTTTAGTTGAGTGCCTTCTCATGAGCATTAGTGCAAAGTACGTTACTCAGGATTTGAAGAATGTTCTCTTGCTGAAATGCAGAGGAAAGAAAATGTTAGAAAGGGTTGTCATCTTTCTTTCAGATCAGTCTCACATTTGCAGCACTGCACTTAGCAGTTGTCTAATTATGGGAAATACTTCTGCTATCCTGCTCACTAGTTGGGTCAGAAGTAACTCATTCTATTTAATTATATTCCTGGAGTACATTATGTTGCAAATGATTAGCATGAAAAATAAGATGGCCTTTGCATCCCAGCAGAAAACCTGGGGATTGGCTCCTGGTGAGTGGCAAAACAGTACTCAGTTGCTAATGCTTCCCTTAGCTGGGGCTGGGTCAGGCTCTTCACAGGAACTGCTGTGCTTTGTTCCCATTCAGCCAGGGGCTGCCGTGAAGTGGGAGGACTGAAGGCTTTTGAGTGTTTTGCAATTGGGTAAGCAAAAGCACGAGAGTGAAATGGTTATAGGGTGAAAGGCTTGAGTAGGTTGAAAATTATAACAAGGGTTTGCAGTTTTAAAGGATTTTGTGGTTTTGTTTGGTTTTTGTTTTTAAAGGAGAAAAGAAGGTTGCTGTTGCTAATGGTGATAAACACTAGTTTTACCAAACTGTGTGTCCTAAGAAAGTGCAGTTGGGCTAACCACTGGGATGCCTGAGGTCCAGTAGTAATCAACAAAGGACAAGGATCTGCTCCTAAAATTTGGTTGTTTTCAGTGTCTTCTGGGCAGATCTATGAAACTGTGTATGTAGTGTAGATTGTTTTTATATGTGTATGTATGTGTCTTTATATGTATGTGCACAAACAATGAAAGTAGATTGCTTAGGTGATGCTCATGAGGGGAGACTGGTGAGACATCTCTACGTGACACAGTGGGTGTAGCATAGAGAAACTTAAGCTAGCTGTGTCATTACTCGTTCCAGAGGAGTTATAGCTGTGTCATTGTAGGACTGTGCCTGACTGCTGAGGGTGGCATTCCCCCTCAAAGGCCTATACTTCAGTATTTCCTCATGGCATTGCATGAGTGTAGCGGCTCACACTCAGTGCTGACCTTTCTGTTATCCCACTGCGTGAGCATAGGCGTGGGATATGTTTGGACAAACACCTGTTTGTCCAAAATCCAGCAATGTTTGGGCACTTTCAAAATTTCCTCTAAGATGTTGCCTTGATGGTACAGCTTTAACCTCTTCACCTAGTTCTGCCTAAGGACACACGTAGAGCTACCTTAGACTTGACAGTGCTACGTTGCTCAGCAGAAGGCCTGGAGGAGTTGCTGACTGGTATTCCCCAGTCTGCTGGTGAGGTTTGATCCCTGAGACATGCTTAAAGCGTGCACAATGTTACACGTGTGACTTTCTGCCCAGTGGTCAGAGTTCTTATTGGGGATGTGGGTGGCTTCTTGCTCATGTCCCTCCTTTTCCTGGTTTGCCTGCATTTTCAGAAGGCTGGCCTGGCAGCTTTCCACTTAATGTTCAGGCTTCCACAAATTCTGCTTGTTGGATGCCAAACTCTTCCCCTGCAGTGCTTGGGTCTTTAATGTCAGCCTCTGAATTCTCTGCTAATAATTCTCTTTTGTGCCTCTGCTCCAAAGCAACTGCAAGTCAAGTCCTGCAGCGTATACATCTTTCTAGAAAGTCTGTCAGTGCATTGGGAGATGCAGATAGGTCTGCTCACCAAAAAGTGGAATTTTCCCCTGGAACTTGGGAACAGAAGAAGGGACATATGTAATTTTAAATAATAACTTGGTACAGTCTGCTATTTTAGTTGAGTGCCTTCTCATGAGCATTAGTGCAAAGTACGTTACTCAGGATTTGAAGAATGTTCTCTTGCTGAAATGCAGAGGAAAGAAAATGTTAGAAAGGGTTGTCATCTTTCTTTCAGATCAGTCTCACATTTGCAGCACTGCACTTAGCAGTTGTCTAATTATGGGAAAAGAAGGGACATGTAATTTTAAATAATAACTTGGTACAGTCTGCTATTTTAGTTGAGTGCCTTCTCATGAGCATTAGTGCAAAGTACGTTACTCAGGATTTGAAGAATGTTCTCTTGCTGAAATGCAGAGGAAAGAAAATGTTAGAAAGGGTTGTCATCTTTCTTTCAGATCAGTCTCACATTTGCAGCACTGCACTTAGCAGTTGTCTAATTATGGGAAATACTTCTGCTATCCTGCTCACTAGTTGGGTCAGAAGTAACTCATTCTATTTAATTATATTCCTGGAGTACATTATGTTGCAAATGATTAGCATGAAAAATAAGATGGCCTTTGCATCCCAGCAGAAAACCTGGGGATTGGCTCCTGGTGAGTGGCAAAACAGTACTCAGTTGCTAATGCTTCCCTTAGCTGGGGCTGGGTCAGGCTCTTCACAGGAACTGCTGTGCTTTGTTCCCATTCAGCCAGGGGCTGCCGTGAAGTGGGAGGACTGAAGGCTTTTGAGTGTTTTGCAATTGGGTAAGCAAAAGCACGAGAGTGAAATGGTTATAGGGTGAAAGGCTTGAGTAGGTTGAAAATTATAACAAGGGTTTGCAGTTTTAAAGGATTTTGTGGTTTTGTTTGGTTTTTGTTTTTAAAGGAGAAAAGAAGGTTGCTGTTGCTAATGGTGATAAACACTAGTTTTACCAAACTGTGTGTCCTAAGAAAGTGCAGTTGGGCTAACCACTGGGATGCCTGAGGTCCAGTTCAAGCTGGCATCCACTTACCATTAGGAAGGAAGAGTCCTAGAATAAACTCTCTCCTACTTTCATAGTAGACTACTGACTAATCGCCTATGAGGTAATATCTTGGCTGAATAACATTTTGTTTCCATTTGCTGCAGCCTGTACAGTATAATGGCATGCTGGCTGTGTGCTTTCATGGATAAATAGCACCCTAGGATTCTGAAAAGCCAGGACTTTTCCCCCCTTTATAGGAATTACTTCTAACATTTTTCTGTTTTTAGAAGAGGGAGAAACAATTAGTCTTATCTCCAGGCAGCTCTTTTATGCATAGATGGTATGCTTTTGTCTCCCACTGAGTTAGCCTTGTGGCATTTTAGCTCTGCAATGAGTCATTTTTTGTGGGCTCACTTAACTGCTGTGACTCACATTTTTTGAGAAGAAGGGGGAAAAAGTTAAATATCTCACTTCACTTTTGCTTTCCCCCCCCCCAAAAAAAGCTACTAGTAGATCTTTCAGATATTTGATCATTTGGCTTGCATCTTTACAAAGAAAAAAGAAGAAAGAAAAAATGGTAGGAAACACTTAAGGAAAAACAAAACATGATGGAAAAAGAGGGCTTTTTTGAAATCTCTCTAATGTGTACTTCCAGATTTGCTGCCAGTATTTTGAAATGGGATGGCAGCCCTTTCTACTTGCAGTGTTCAGTTAATCCTCAAGTAGTTTTAAAATCACACTCTGTTTGCCAGTGATAGCTTAAATGTTTCCCTTCACCCTTTCTTCCTCCCCTACTAATCCCCTAAAGTTGAGACTGTATCACATTCTTCTAATTGTTTTCTGCTGATAGCGTTGAGAAACAAGGGTGCTTTCTTCATTTAGTTTGTGTGCCTGTCACTGTTTACATTTCAGCTCCTCCCCCAGTTACCCATCAAAGAGTCGTGCTAAACTCTTCATATCTTAGTATGTGACTTACGGGGAACAACTCTAATTTACCAAAGATAAATTAATGGTTTCAGTTGTTTTCCCCTTCATGGAACTGTTCAGTAAAGAAAATTGAAACCTTGACAAGGCATTAAAAGGAAATGCCATGAATTTGGATTAACCTTCCCTTTCTTCCAGTTTAAGAAAAAATTGTCAGGCATGGATTAAAAAAAATGATCCCTATTTCACAATAACTCCTAGACGATGTTGGATAGCTCTCCAGGAGAGGAATGGATGCAATCATGTGGTTAATTTATTTTCTGGATCAAGATTTAGTATGGCCCCAGGAGGGGCAAAGAGGATTATTTTGGCAAGTATATCCTTGGATCCTGTGGTCTGAGTTAAAGGGACTCACAGAGAGGTATGTTTAGGCCATCTGTTATCCATGCTCTTTGTGGGTTGTGTGGCAGAGCTGGGAATCCCAGAACAAGCCATGTGAGTATCCATTTCATCATGGACTTTGTCTCTGTGCCCCTTGAGTCTGTAATGAATTTTGCATTTGAAGTTGTGACTGGATAATTATTTCCTTCTAATGAAGCTGAGTGATGGAGATTAGGGAATAAATTATTCCAAGCGATGAATGGGAGCAGCATGCTGGGATTAGAAAACCAGCTGGTTGACGTAGATGTTTGCTTCTTGCTCAGAAGTGGTACCAATTTGCTTCTTGCTCAGCAGCTTGCTAGCAGTACCTGTGCATGAAGCTTGTGTTACCAGGAAAGGTCTTTGGATCACAGGGGCAAGGTCTGGCCCTATGCAACAGAAGAGAAAGATTGAGAAATACCCTCTTGAACTGTCAGCACTATCACCCTTGATCCTGGAGTCGGAGAAGGAGACTACAAAAAGAGTCTAAGACAGCAGAAGTCGAAAGAAAAACAGGGTGAATTCTAACACCAGAGGTCAGAGGACAGGCAATCTATTTTCAAGGCGAAGAGGTCCTTCACATGGGTTAAATATCCAGTTGCTATTATGTTGTCTGATGGGAAACTGCAGGAAACGTGTCTGAAAATCCATCCAGCTAACTGGATTGGATTGTTCTATGGGCCAGTCCCTTTGAGATTAATGAAGTAGTCCTCGAGTGTTTTGAGGATTTGATAGGAATGAACATTCTCCCTGGGGCAAGTAGGCAACAACTTGCTGTCATTTTGGATCTAAGACAAAAGATAAGATTACACAATAGTTTTATGATGCCCAAAGACAAAGATTTAGCAGTATGTATCAACCCTAATGACAAAGTGTTGTCCAAAATGTTGTTCATGAACTGCTAGAGGAAAACTCGTGTGATCTTGGATGTATTTCTTGTCCATGAGTTAAGGAAAACAGAGGACAGGAAAATTCTGGAAATAAAGTGCTTTTTAAGAAGGAATAGTTTGTTTTCTTAAAGAACTGTTCGTCTTCTGTGTAGTGCCTTAGAATAAGAGAAATGGATCTGCTAGAGGACAGGGTAATAAAGTCAAAACTAGAACGACAAAAAAGTGGCACAGATATGTGCTTGTAGAAAACATGACATTGTGAACAAAAAATGATCAAAGCTTGGATGAATATGAGAAAATAAATTCTGTATTTAACCACGCATAAATGCTGGAATTGCATAAGCAGTGAAGTTGGAATCTTTTATTTATGAGTGTAATTTTAACCTGGATGTATTATCAGTGCTTATTTAAGATTTATCAAATGTGGTTTCTTACAGTGTATATGGGTGTTAGGATTATGTGCATTCCTGAACTGGAAAGTTGTCTTAGTCTCAGTCTTTCAACCTGCTCACTTAAGATGTCTGCTGGTAGGAAGGCTGTTGCCAGTATTGTTGTAATGTCAAGGGGCATACATAGTAGAAGGCAATGTCAAGATCAGGGGTCATTTTCATTGGAGTGGTGAATGAAGGATAGTGGGTATTGCTGAAATTCAGGGAAGATTTGCACAGTTGTAATGCTTAATGAAATGGTTACAGTCTGTTTAGGAAGGAATGACTGGCAGAAAAGGGTGTTACTCTCCCACTCATTAAAAAATACTAGGTCTTTTTCCAACTCACTGGCAGCTTTGAAGAAAATAATTTTGGATTCATCTGGGTCATGAAAATGAGCTGAGAGGATTGTGAAAGACCACAGAATTGCTCCAGAGAACAGAATGATGAGCCCTGTAAATGAAAAGAAAAAAAAAATGTGCTAATGTGGAGAACTTTCTTGTGAATGACTATGTTGGAGAGGCCATGCTTCCAGTTCAAAAACATCTGAATTTCTAAAAGCTACATGGCAACATGCATAAAAATGTCAGTTTCTTTAAAATGCCCTGTCATCATTGAGGAGTTCTGTATTAGACCTCATCCTGACAGAGGACGTCCCCAGCCCATCACATCAGGATGTGGGCATCCTGTTTAGATCACAGGAATGATCCCCAAATGGTTTGAATTTTTTTTGTTGTTGTTCAGTTCTCCAAACAGACAGCTTAATAGAGCAGAAAACAGTTAGAAGAGGTAATGGGTGAAAACCAGTGAACAGAAAATGTGAGTGATAGTAGTAACAAACATCTGTTAACTCTTATGATGTTGAATGACTAGTAAGTGGAAATACGAGCATCTGTTAATGCAGAAAGGCAGAAATGTTTGGTCAGTTTTTTTCTTCTGTATTTGGCATAAAGAAGGCAGGTTATATATTCATGGTCTTTAACTGTGATGAAATGCTTTCCATTTAAACTGTAGTTCAGGAAGATGTTAAACTGCAGGTATTAGGATTAGAATTATTATCTTCTAATCAGTGGGTCTAGAGAATTTGCAGCTGGGACTTCTAAAAGAACTGGCCAAAGAGATACCTGAGCTGTCGATTTTTCAGTTAGTTATGGAAACAGGATGTTCCAGAAGATTGTAAAGAAAACTGATCCTCTGTAGCAAGCTGTTTGAGTGGCCAAATTGTAGTTCATATGAAGCTTTGTCTGTGATCGTCATCATTAGATGTTTCATTTCAACTCATTGCATCACTAAGGTGATGATTCATGTCAAATTTTGAAGTGAGCCAGTCCTGATTCTTTTTTGCATAGATTCAGGACCTGATCGTCATTTAGTGTGAGTCAGGATAATGCTGGGGCTGTCAGTGGAGCTACACAAATTTGCTTTACCTTAGAATTGGCTCCTCTGGGTCCATGACTGTGAGTGAAAATATGATTCAGTGTTTAGAAGTCACTGACTCATCTTGGTACAACCTGTCTCAGTGAGGATGTGATAAAGAGGAAGAAGGTGGGCCTGCTCGCTCCTCCTGTAGCCCAACTGCAGGATGAACTCTTCTGAGCACAGAAGTGCAAAGAGAGGTGCACCAGTGTGTTGCCATGGTAACTAGCTCCTGCACTCAGATGCCGGCAATGTTTAGGAAACTTTACTGGGAGAGCGTATTTTAGAGCCACATTACTCAAGCTGTGAGGCAGGCCTCGTAAGGAAGCTTCTCTGACCAACCCCCTCTCTTGCAGGGGGTTGTGCTAGGATGAGATGCAACAGAGAAGGGTTCTTAATTCATTGGTGTGAGGCTAAAAACATTGAAACATACAGTTTGGCACTACGTCTGGGCTAGCCATCATTCTAACATGACATTGTGTCCTTAATGAAGTCACTTAAGTCTTTCATCTTAGTGAAATGGGGATAGTTGTAAGTGCTCTGCAAAAATATTGTAAAGATTAGTTAGGTAAAACTGGTGGCAGAATATTTAAATACCTACCTCTCTGGTATAGCTATACTGCTTCTTTTCACATGTGTAGCTCTAAAAATTGTACATTGGTAGTGATTATAAAGATGAGCGGTAAAGGTAAATGAAGGCACTTCCCCTGAGCCACCCAACCAGCACGTCTAGTGGCAAATCCAAAAACACAAACCACGTTAAGACTGTAGAGTAACCCCTTTTCATGTTCTTTCCTATTTTGGGAGCTACTAGCCAGCTGGCAGCAGTTATGCTAGATGATATGATGCAGTTAGAGAAGCAGCTACCTGGATGACCTGGATACCATTCCTCCACAGGGCTGCAGAAGGCTCATTGTCATGCATGAGATAACGGAGATGTGTATCATGTATCCCCCATGGAAAACAGCCAAGATTCCACTGCTAAGTATAGGCCAGGGGAGTGAGCCGGGCTTTGCACAGTTGCTCTGTGGTCATACTGAATCTGAATATAGTACCTTTTGTGCTAAGTTAACATATAATGTAACGCTTTGCTTGGGGGCTGGTGGAGGGGGAAGGCAAAGGGGGAAATCAGTCTTTGCACTTTGCATAGATTTGACTAAAAATCAGCTTGTTAGCAGTGATCATAAGAACAAATATTAAGGGAGAGTTTGAGGTCTGGTTAGGGAAGGAAATGGGGAGTTCGGAGCCTCTCACTATAAGCGCCCTGGAAAAGCAGTAGATCACATGCTGTTCGCTGTATTTCAGAATGGGAGTGGCGAAGCTGCTGGTTTCACTGAGATTTATTTGGACGCTCTGACAAGGCACAACATGCAGTGAAATAAGAAATAGTAAATAAAGCAAGAGTTAAGCTTATCCCACACCTGACATTACCCATCATTGGTCACAAGGAGCAATGACATTTTGCACAGTTAAATTTTGTGAGAGAGGCAGAGGGAGAGTATATGGCTGGTCTTCCTGAGTGTCTCCACCAGTGGATCAAATCCATCTTCATTGTGGATGAAGGATTCCTTCCTTCCTGCCAGTGGTGGTGTTTTAAATTTTCTCTTATTTCTGGTGAGTAGTGAATTGAATCTGCTGTGATGACATGAAAGCAAATACGTTGTGCTTTGTTCCACTGCCTGTGAGACTATGGAAAAGTGACTGAGCAGTAAGTGGATACAGTGAGATACATGGTTTACTTTTTTTACCCTTTGAGTTCAGTGTCTTAAACTGTCACCTGATGAAAGGGTCACAGACTGATAGATCTAACTGCAGAACTCCTTCCCTTTATTTTATTTTTGCAGACAATTTACTTGGATGATGACGTCTCTTCCTTTGTGCAGATCAGAGGTTCTGTTCCACTGTTTTGGGAGCAACCAGGGCTTCAGGTAAACAAATAATCAAAAAGCCTACCTTACTTATCTCTCTTGCTACTTATAATTTAGAAGTTACATAAAATTTAATTGTTTTTTTAAATGAGCTGCAAAGCTCATTCCATGAAAATGCTGAGCTCTTTCATTTAGGTTTACCTTGTAGGAAATTTTGTGTGTTTAGATAAACAGAACTGAACCAGGCAAATGGCTATAGTTAACTGAAGTTTAACATTTTCATGTGTTTGTGTGCCTCTGCAGGGAACTGTTTGTAAGGAACTGTGTCCTAATGTCCTAAGCTGAAGCTTACAGCAATATCTTTATAACATTTTTTATTTGATTTGGAATAACCTGTCCTTCTGAAATGCCCGGTTGGCTTGATGATATTGACCTCCACAATAAAATTGGAGTATCTAGGGATACCAGGAGCTCTACAGGAACATGTTACCTTGAAACAAAGTATAATGTCTGGATGGTGTGTTTGCTAGATTTCAGTCAAAAGGGTGATGATGATCTAATCTGATGTGCAGGGCAGAGTTGTAGGGTTTCATCAGGAGATTATTGCATCAAGCCTAGCAGGTTACATATGTAACTTACTGTGACTTACAGTTTATATACGGTTACGAGTTCAAATAGGAATCATCCTATCACTCTTTGCATTCTCTGAACAGAGGGATAAGCAACTGGAATGAGTATGCACATATATGCATATATGTTAGTAGAGAGAATACATACTATAACTGGTTTTATCGATTCTCTAAAGATCATTTGATACTTTTTAATCACTAAATCTAGCACCTAGGTACCATTCAGAACTACTGGATTTAGCATGAAAGGAAGATGACTAAAGGATCTGTTGTTGTCTGTTAGCACCATCCAGTGCAATACTTGCTTCTTTTTATAAAGCAGGACTGCCCGTATGGTTGTGCACATGTCCTGCCCATGGTGTAGCTGTATCCAGCACTGTTGTTCTGTATGTTATGAAGCCATAGAGCTTTTCCCAAAGTATTTTTGGGTAGTGGGTAGCATCTCTAGTTAAGCAGAATTTTCAACTTTTTAGTAGGGACACACACTTTTTTGCCTAATCTGGATTAGATTATGCAGCTTTCATTTATGTTGGTGAATACTCATAACTCTTATTCCTTGGATGTGAGTGTGCTGGCACTGGTGTTAGAAAGAATTGCAGAAACCAACCTCATGAAAAACAAAGGAAGATGATGAAGTACAGGAAACAATGCATGATCCTGTAAATAATTAGCAGTGTAGTTTTTGGAGAGGAAAGAAGCCCTCTGCGTACTGCAATAACAGTAGCTAGCATTCAAAAGGAGCTTGAGGCTACTGTCGTTGACATCCATATTAAAAGTCGTATTAGATTGATGGTACAGGATTCCATCCTTCATATTTTCAAAGGCCTGTTCTGATACTTCTCAGTTTCTGTAAATAATGAAAGATGAAAGAACTCAGGACACAACCCATGGAACTGGCATAACTGTAGCCTTTTCTGTCGAGGGAAGGGCAGAAAGAATGCTGGGCACACAGCATGCTTGTGTGAGGCGGTGTGGGATATTTGCTAGAGGAAGCTGGCAAAGGGATGTGATTTGTTTGGCCATAAAAAGATGTGTAGGTATCCCTTTGCTTAATGATAATCGTGTTTTCACTTGTAATTGTAAATGTTGTTCTCTAATAGAAGCTGTGGCTTTTGTATTAAGGATATGTGTGTGGGTGTGTGGAGTCTGTTAGAGGTGTCTGGTGCTGTTAGATGTTTTTCTCTGAAGGAAAAAGGGAGACATCTAGTGATTTAGCACTCTAGCAATTTAAGAAGTTATTTCTCTCCTTCTTCTCTTTCCAATATTTTATTTTAGGTGGGTTCTCATCATCTAAGGCTTAACAGAGGTCTGGAAGCTAATGCACCTGCCTTTGACAGGTAAGCTTCATTCCACTTTGGCAATAACACAGCAGCCTGGCATTTAACCAAGATTCCACAACTTTATGCCTTCCTAGTAAATCCTGAGAGATGTGAAACATCTCTCAGATGATGTTGCCAATCCCCCAGGTGTTGTGGGATTATTAAGTGGGTTTACTTTATTTATTCACTTATTTTTGTGCATTTTCCTTTCTCTTTTCAATGGTAATTGAATTAATTTGGTCTCCTGGCTTGTTTCTGTAAAAGCTAAGAAATACTGAGTGGTATGCAAAAGGAAGGTCTATGTAACCCTTTGTGAGCCAACAAATGTTAATTTACACTTAAGCTACACAGAACATATGTTCTTTACCACTGTAACCCAGGTAATTAAAAAGTAAACACTGCTTCCTCTCCAATCTGGATTTGTTTTTCTCCTCATTGTTTTACTGCTATGCAGAAATAGCATTGTCTTATTCTATGATCAGTGTTGTATGATGCTGTCATGCTGATGCTTTTCTACTTTACCCAAAGACTGGCTTCTAAACCTTTTTAAACCATTAATACTCTGCTTGTCAGCTGGAAACTGTAAAACAAGCCATACATTAGCTTGATTCCTTTGAATGTCTGACTATGAAGTGCTATCCTTTAAGGGCAAACTCCCATGGACATCAGTGGGAATGTTGCCTGAAAAGGACATGAAGGATTTGGCCAAATTTTCAACTTGTAAGTGCCAGGTCATGTGATTAATTTTTATTTTGATTTGGTTTTGGCAAATCAGAGTTTATGTTGGTTGTGCCTGTTGTAAGGCCTGTTAATTCCTGGATTTCATTTACTGCAACTGTTAGCAAACATGACATTAGTGACTGTTAATAGTTTTGCAGCACTGAAGACCCCAAACAGGGATTAGAATCTAAAGAGACTATGCGCCATAGCAGTCCCTGCTCCGAAGGGTCTTAGCCTACATTCTCCAAGCTTTTTAAGGCTCTTAAATCCTACTGAATTCAAATGCCTCTGAGACTCGTGGTCTTGTGGTCATCTGGTGCCATGGTAACTTGCCCTGCCAGTGTCCCTGAAGCTCCATCTTAGAGGTTTGCATTCCACAGCAGGGATAATTTATATAAGAAGAAATCAATAACTTACTCAGCATCCTCTTGTGCTGCCCAAGAAATCGAGAGTACCTCAGCAAGGAACAACTCCATAAGACCATTTAGCTCAGAGAATCTTTTCTCTCTGACCTTGATGCAACTGGTGAATAGCTTTCTTGTAAGAAACATGAACATGAGGATCCACTTGCGCTATTCCTTCTTTCCCTTGTGTGCAGTAAAGCCTTTATGTTAGATGAAGTTAGGGATCTCTCTGCTTACACACCTGCAAAAGACAGTCCTTTGAAAATGGGCAAGGAATAAGTGATGGCCTTTATGGAAAAAGACGCAGAAACTTAACAACCTGCTACAGCTTTTCTGAGAGTGTTAGAGTGGATTTAGCCGTTACATTTTCCCATCTGATAGGTTAATGTGTTGAGAAGGCGCTGTGAGAAGTGAATGGTAATCTTGTTAGTGGATCTTTTTCATCCCCTCTCCCTGAGAAATCCTCAGGGACCTCTGCTTACAGTACTCAAGCAGGTGACCTGAGCTTCAGCAGTTTTGTTGTAAGGAAGCAACATTGGCGGAGAAGTAGGATCTTGATGCTGAGATCAGAGGGGTGCAAATGTATGGGAAGAGTTGGTGTACAGAGAACTGGTTGCAGAATCAGGAACATAAATAGCACCAGAAAATATATTTAGCCATGTTTGTTGAAGGCCATGCTGATAACTTTCTTTCTTTCTTTTCTCCCCTTCCATGGTTTTCTGCGTGGCTTATTTCTGGTTATAGGACTTAAAGGTGCATGCCAGAATATGCGTGCTTGCTGTTTTTTTGACACTTTGCCATTGCATGTCACTTTGCAGCATGTAATAGCTTTTCATTTGTATGAGTGTTTATTTTATTTTTCTTGTCTACTTCTATCCAGCTTCCTCTTAAGTACTACTACAGTGTTGTTAGTACATGATGGAAGTTGGCTTTAAGATCTAATTGTTTCTTGATGAGCCAGCACAGCTCCTCTAACACACGCATGCCAACTTGAAAAAAAATTAGAGGGGAGAATGGGTACCTCTGCATCTGGCTGAAAGCTCTTGGCTTGAGAGTCTCTAAATGTCAGGCTTTGAGAGGTTGGGGATATAGGTAAAAAAAAAAAAAACAACACTTTATACTTGTCCTATTTTGTGTTTTTTTCTGAAGAATCTGGGTCAGGCCACTTGGCTAAAAGGACCTTTGGTCTGATCCAGCGCAGCAGTTCTTATGATTACTAACCTTCCTGCTTAATTTGATTAAGTTGAGAGTGAATGTCTCAGTGTTGTGGTAGCTCAGAGATGTTTGAACCCTGTCGCCTATGACGTGTGTTTGTGCCTCTCTGGCCTTGGCACGGGAGCCCTAGGCCCCATTGCTGCTGCTGACTCTTTCTAGGCTCAGCCCTGCAAGATGCTGGGCAATTCCTGTTGAAGTGTAATATATTTTCCTCTCTTCTTGTCTTTCCTATGTAGTTCCCAGGCTGACAGCCAAGAGGTGGGAGCATACAAAGGGCAATATCAAGGCTAACGGTAACATAAAAAGATCTGGAGCCCATTTCCTTACTTTGGCCACAACAACCCCATGCAGCGCTACGGGCTTGGGGAAGAGTGGCTGGAAAGCTGCCTGGCGGAAAAGGACCTGGGGATGTTGGTTGACAGCCGGCTGAACATGAGCCGGCAGTGTGCCCAGGCGGCCAAGAAGGCCAATGGCATCCTGGCCTGTATCAGAAATAGTGTGGCCAGCAGGAGTAGGGAAGTGATCGTGCCCCTGTACTCGGCACCGGTGAGGCCGCACCTCGAATACTGTGTTCAGTTTTGGGCCCCTCACTACAAGAAGGACGTTGAGGTGTTAGAGCGTGTCCAGAGAAGGGCAACGAAGCTGGTGA
>NW_008795490.1:5817272-5831681 GCF_000699145.1 Aptenodytes forsteri
GTATTTAAAAGACGTGTAGATGAGGTGCTTAGGGAACGTGGTTTAGTGGGCATGGTGGTGTTGGGTCGACGGCTGGACTCGATGATCTTAGAGGTCTTTTCTAACCTTAATGATTCTATGATTCTATGTTTCTTTCGTTAAGTCCAGTACAAAATACTGTGTCCATTAATTGCATACTTTCACCATTTGTACTATTTAATAATTGATTGCAAGGAAACTGAGGAAGATGTCTGTAGCTGCTGTGGCTGAAACTTTCTGCTGGATGGAACAACCAGTGATCTCTACTTCTGTATTTTGAAAAAGGTAGTAGGCAACATAACATGATTTTGTTTAATACTTATTATGGTTACTTTTGCTGTAGGCATATGATGCTTCTGAAAGAGCAGTATGGAAAACAAGTGATCGTTAACCTGTTGGGAAGCAGAGGAGGGGAGGAGGTGCTCAACAGAGCTTTTAAGGTAAAAGCAAGGATTTTTTTTTTTTCTTTTTTTTTAACTGCTGATTTCCCCTGAGCCTCCATGTTCTTCTCTTTCCCTTCTGGCCCAGAATATACTTCTGAATAGTATATCTTAAGAAATGATGTTATCTCTTTACTAGATGTTACATACTGAGAGAATGGCGCTTCATAGTCTCATGGCTTAATTTCCAGTATTGCCTTCCTGCTTATTTCTTCACACATTTATGCACATTCTCTTTAACCAGACTCTAAAAAAAGAAAAGCCCTTATTCTCCTAAGAGTAGTTCACGTTTGCAAAAATGAATCGTGGTCAGCTTTGTCATAGTATGTAGTCACCTATGCAGTCAGGTGCCTCACGGGATTGCCAGAACTGCTTGTAGGCCAGGCCCTGACCCTGGCTCACTGAGCGTAAGCAAGCTGTCTTGCTCTGGTTGTAATGGGAATTGGCTGCCGGAGCACCAGATGACAGTCTGGTGTATGAAGGGAGAGGTTTTCCTGGCCTCTGTGTGTCCCTAGGCACAACTAATACCTGAAAGCATCTGAGTTGTGCTTTCAGGATGTCAGGCATTGTGGAATTAAAGCTGCGCTGAGTTCTAGTGCAGTATTCTCATGGCCAGATTTTTTAAAACTAACGTGTACTTGAAGCCGCAGATTGGCACTGAGTGGGATTTGCAGCCGAGCATAGCTGCCTGTATCTGGCTGGAGGCTGGTGCAAGTCTGCCTCCTAAGTGCCAGTTGCTTTAGAAATCTGACATAGATACTTTGGAGTGTATCTTCCTAAGAATAATATGAAGAATGGTTTAAGTATACACCTGTAGTAAGTGTTATGTATTTATCATTGGTAAAGAATGATACAAGAGTTCTGAGTTCTAATGTTTACTGTGTGAAACTAAGCAAAATGAAAATTGTAGTTAAAGAATAGTTTCTGATTTGTTTCCCTCTCTGTTGGAATAATCTACTCGAGACAAGGAGTGTTTTGAGTTTTTTGGCAGTTTTTCTGTGTGACCATTTCCTCCTCCTCCAAAAGAGCTGGGGAGGACTATCAGCTTCCCCAGTGGAAAGTGACAAAGTGAAAGTCTCCCCCTGTACAGAATATGGCCAAAGAAAGTGATTATGACTAAAGCTTGCAAGGCGATGAGGAAGGTACAGAAGTGAAGTCTGGTCCTAGCTTCTGTTTTCAGATTCTTACTGAACTTCTGTATGACACAGATAAGCCTCTATAATCTCTTGATTTCTCTGTCTTTAAAATAGTTTTTATAGTTTATTTTGCAAAAACATTGAAATTTAGGGGTAAGAGATGATCACTTGCAAAATGTTCAGATAACTTACGAGGATACAAATCTGACTTTTCTTGTTAATTTAATACTGATATTTTATCAAACACTCGCATTCCTGAAGACAGTGTTCTGGCAAGTATCATACAAACAGAGATTAAGTCAGAAACAGGGCATCTCTAAAATAAAGACCTTGCATTCATTAATTTATTTTAAATAAAGATCTGTTTTAATAAGTCAGAACAGGGCATCTCTAAAATAAAGACCTTGCATTCATTAATTTATTTTAAATAAAGATCTGTTTAAACTTTATTGATGTTTGAAAATAAATAAATTATGAAAGCATGAAAGCAGCTGAAAGAATTTAGACTGGCAGTACTGGAAACTTAAGTTTTGTACTTATTCAAAACAATCACCTCTTGGTCTTTTCTGTATCTTTGTCTTTTAATAAATGGATGTTTGGTCTGAATATATAGTTAATTTTTACTTTGATGATTTTAAAGAGCTTGAATTAAAAAGAAGGCAATTCACAGGGGAATGATTAGGAATTATAACTTTTCTCCTTTTCTGTCATTAGTTTATTTCTTTGTTTCTCTATCTTCCTTTGCTTGTATTCCTTGCAACTCTTGCTGCAATCTTAGTTCTTATCAGAGTTGGTTCAAAATATTCTTGTAATTACTGCTGCTGGGTTTTCTTGATCAGAATGTCATCGCTACCGTTCATTTATGCAACAGGAACAAATGAAAAATTGTAAATGACCAACTTACCTTCAGCTGTTACGTGAATCAGCTGTTATCAGACCAAAAATCAATTTTGGTTACTGTTCCCAGTAACGCTGTTCCTCTCATAAGGATCCCCTATAACAGATGTAATTATGTTTACAGTAAAACCAATGCTGTAGTGTAGAGTTATGAATACTCTGACAATGATTTACTCTGAGGCAGCGGGTAAATATCACCCTCAAGTGCATTACTAGTGCCAGCAGCTGTGAAGGCAAGTTGAGGTGTCAACAACAGAGAAGCAGATACCAAGTGTTTTGGCTTTTGTAACAGTGTAGTGAAATGTATTTTGCACGTCTCTCTTCAAACACCATGCAACACCTTTAAAGTTGTTTCTGCGGGGGAAGGCTTAATGGCTTACTTGATGCAATTATACTGGTGTAACAGTATATACATTTTACATTTTAATGTAATATCAGAATTGTTTTGTTCAGTTTGTGTCACAATCCAAGTGGAGTAAAGTATCCGTCTCTTGAGATGAGAATGTGCAGGAGGGAAGGGAATAGACGAAGGCTTGCATAGTTAGAGTTCATATAACAGTTCTCTCTGGCTTTGTCGTGGAGAGCAGGATGTATTATTGTCGTATCTATTACGGATACCTTAATGAGGTTTGTGGTGATTACGGAAATGCATGTGAGGTCATGGAAATTGGAGATGGAAATAATGAGGCTATTTGTGCCTCTTCCTTCATTTTTGTGGTCTACCACAAACATTTTATAGTATGTTTCCTGGGACATCATTTCTTTCTTACTTCCTCCCCAGGCACCCTCTACCTAAATTTAGGGCCATGTTTATCCATGTCTTGGCACTTCAGGAATGCTTAAAAAATACACCCATGCACTGTTATGCTCCTGTACCTTAAGCAGCTCTGGACACCTTTCCCATCAGGGTCACGGTGCTGAGCCTGCCCAGAGCATCACTGTTGCTGTATACCCTCATGCACAGAGGTAGCAGCCCACTGCTGCAGGGCTGCCACTAGCCAAGGCATAGACAGCAACAATTCTGAGGTATAATTTGCAGTTACAGTTTGAGTTCCCCTGCAGAAAAATTGGGGTCTAACAATCCAGTTTACTTTTGGAAAGAAAACAAATAGGGAACTTCAGTTGCTTTTTTCATGTCTGGCCTTTCAAAATTCCCTATGAACCTCTCAATATTAAAAATGTGATAAACAGTCAAAGTTTAGTAATGATAAAAGCATGCTGGTATCAATCCTTAACCTGTGGCTTGAGCATGATTTGTTTTCCTTCATTCTCTATCTAAACAGAAACTGCTATGGGCCTCTTCCCATGCGGCAGACACTCCCATGATAAACTTTGACTACCACCAATTTGCAAAAGGTGGGAAAACTGAGAAACTGGAGAATTTGCTGAGGCCTCAGCTGAAGTTGCACTGGGAAGACTTTGGAATCTTCACAAAGGGCGAGAATGTAAGTCCACGGTGAGTGTCCCTGCCCCTCTGTCCCAGCATAGCCAGGTGCCACCTGTCTTGGCCTTCCCAGATTGCTTGCTGTGTTTGGACCGTGAGCATAAATGACCATCTTGAAATACAGTTTTGAGACAAAGCGTAGCCTTGGTGCTAAATAGATTATTTGGCTTAACTGCATCTCCATTGTTTGAAATCTGGAAAATTACCAGTGCATGGATTTGCTAATACAGTTTTGCAGATGTAGTCAAGTCATTAGACCTGTTAATGGAATACATTGTGCACAATCTGCTTGCACTGTCAAAATGTGGGTGGGTATATTCAGGCTGAACATTTGATGATCTTGTTCAATCAACTCACGATTAGATGTTATTTTAAAATATACCTTTTTTTCCTCCCTCCTCTTGTGTTTGGTTACCAAAGTCTGCAGACAGGTACGTTTCGAATGAATTGTTTGGACTGCCTGGATCGTACTAATAGTGTACAGTCCTTCATTGCACTGGAGGTGAGTTTGTCAGAGGATCTTTCGTGGATGCCTGTACTGCATACATTGTCTGTTCCATGGGGAAGACAGGCAAGAGGGCATAAGCCTCAGTGATACAAGTCTGTCTTGCCAGTTCTAACGGTGCTGGCCGGAATACTTAAACTGAGGATAAAGAGCAAAAACACATTTAAGAACAATGTTGTTGTTTTTTCTCCTTCTGCACCTAATCCAGATCCTGCTTGCTCAATTAGAGAGCCTTGGGTTGAACTCTAAATCTATAATTGAGCGCTTTGTGGAATCCTACAAAGCAATGTGGACTCTCAACGGTCATAATCTGAGCAGAGTATTTACTGGCAGTCGTGCCCTTGAGGGGAAGCACAAGGTAAAGAAAAATGGCAAAACTGTTTATTCACAAGTAAAGAAAGATGTCCGATTTACTCTTCAGTGTCACTTGCACTGATGATTCCTGTCTGATGTAGGTTGGGAAACTCAAGGATGGCGCCCGCTCTGTGTCTCGCACCATTCAGTCAAACTTTTTTGATGCAGTAAAGCAGGAAGCCATCAAGTTGCTGCTCATGGGTGACTTCTTCAGCGAGGAATATGCAGACAAAGGCAAGATGCTCATGGACCACACTGCACTGCTGGGTAAGGCCAGTGTAAATCCTTCGCTTTTCTTTTGTGTCTGTTTTTAGCTGTCTGATATAAGCACTTGCACCCTTTTGAAAAAAATCAATAAATAAGCTGTTTTTTGCACAAATATATTGTTTAAAACACTGCTTTCAAGTGACCATAGCACAACTCCGTGTGTTTTAATTCCGCTGTGCTTATTTCTCATATTTTGTTTTGGACTTCTGAGTATGTTTGTCTGCTGTTTGATGATGATCTCCTCTGACAGTTCAGAGGAGTTGGACCAGAGGGAAGGATTTTAGGGCTATATTCCCAGTCTGGTCCTGTCTGAGTTTGTCTTGAGGAAGTCTCTTGAGCTCAGATTTTTTATCTCCTAATTTTTGGTCTGCAGTTTGCACATGCTTTTAGCCATTTGGGTCTTTAAAGGCACATTTATGTTCTTATTTTGGTTCATTCCCTGCTTTACTCCAGGCCCTGATATTCCACAACATATACACGGTTGTTTGCACCCATCTAGAGTAAACCAACTTAGCTCTCTCCGAGAAGATACTTGTGTGCAAAATATAGGATAATTGCACCCACAGGCAGCATCAGGTGGTCAGTTCGCTCCAGAGAACTGCTGGATTTTAATAGGATAGACGTGAACCTTTTAGCACCACTTCAATCCCGGGGGCATTCCCTGATGCGGACCACAAGGAAAATACAGATAGCTTCTCTATGCCTGACTGCCAATGCAAATCAGATAGTTAAAGATTAAGGTTACCGCAGGTGCTCACACAAAAAAAGCACACTGCTAATTTTCTATACTCATCAAAAATAAATGAATATAACTGTTTCCCGTGAGGAGTTCTGACCAGGCTGGAGAACCACGACAGTGCTAGTTTTGGACTGATGTGAGACTCTGTGCTGCTCTCCGCCTTTCCCCCCACACTCTAAACTTCTTAGGGCTTCAGTTTAAGTCATAACTTGTGACATGCTTGATCGCTGTAGGCTAAACTGAAAAGATTAAGGGAGGAAAAAGAATTTTTTTGCTTATTACTTGAAGAAGTGCAGGAAACCGTATGATGAAAGTGAGTGACCAGCCCTTCACAAGCTTTCAAAGTGTACCTGGTTTCTGGAAGAGAAATTGCTGACATCAACCCCAGTTATCTTGTAGTTATTGCCATTGGAGTTATTCCTTAGCTTTTGTATTGTGGCTGCTAGGGTACTAGCACTAGCATTGCTTTCACAGTGACTCTGTTGCTGCTGTCTGTATGCTTTCTGTCCTCTTACGGTACATTCTTCTTTTACACACCCTCTTTCTGTCTCCTCTCTTCCGTCAGTGACTCCAAGTATTTTGAAGGCCATGTCAGAGCGTCAGTTTGAATTCACAAGCTTCAAGCGTGTTCGTGTTGCCACGGGGACCTGGAATGTGAATGGAGGGAAGCAGTTTCGAAGCAACATCCTCGGTACCAGCGAGCTGACAGACTGGCTGCTGGATTCTCCCAAGCTCTCTGGAGTTTCTGAATTTCAGGGTAAGACTTCAAAGTCAAAACATGTAAGCAATATTTGCTGGCACCTCTAGGGACAGCGAGTTGGGACTCAGATTTGACCAGCTGTTCCTTTCAAAGGCAGTGCATCTTGGAGTGCATTTTCTGTCAGTTCTCAGGGATGTATTCAGCCCCATGTGGACTTGTGCTGCCTCACCTCAGCAGTGGAACAGTGTGTGTGAAGGGCTTCTGACAGTCAGAGAAACTCGTGGGTCTGTGCCAGGTGACTCTGCTTTGAACCTTCAGCAGGTCAGAATTCAGAGGTCTCTCACACCATCGTGGTGTCTGTCTGCCTATTCTGCATCCCATATTTCATTTTCTTCAATATCTCTGTCCTTTGTTCTTCATTGTGAGTGAGAGCTATGTGCTTAGGTGCCCTCAGAATGTCTCCTTGGTCTTCATCTGGAGCTAAATTTATCTGTACAATATGGACTCTGAGATTGGAACACTCTGGAAATGTTACTATCAAAACCTTCAGACAAAAAGAGTTACATTATTACATTTGTTGAAGGCAGTTTCCTTTCTTTAGCAGTATAGAAAGCTCTTGTGCTTGTGGCTTGCTTAAATTGGCTGCTGAATTTCTTATTTACAGAACAAAGTCAGGTATTGTAATTGATTTACAGATTTTATTACGGAAAATGAAAAGTGAATGTTCTGTCATTTAAAAATTCAGTGGTGCAAAACTATGGCAAAACCTGTGCTTTTATTGTTACAGTGGAACACTTAGCTTCCTTCAGGCATCACAGGGATATTCCTGTGCCTAGCCTTCAAGCTCAGGAATTCATTCCTCAAATCCTTGGCTACTTACACGAGTTGTGTCGTTTGAACCCTTAGTGCTTGAGTGCATGGATATGTGATTAGGTGCAGACAACTGTACTCTGAGCAGCTTGGGTGGGTGATTGGTCCAGTCTGTTTCAGAAACAGTTTAGATGTGTTAGCACATGACTATTCCCATAATATCAAAATTTCTTGACAGCCTGCCATGTGCTAGCCTTGCCAGGCCTTCCCTTGAGAGAACTGGAGGAGCAGGACTAAATGATACAGGCAGCCATAATGTGATAGGTCTAAGCAGCTTCTGGAAGGGAGCTGAGTTATGGTATGGCCACACAAATGTCTGTGTTCGTGGTAATGTCAGTGCAGTGCCTGCACCAATGGGTAAGTGTTCAAAGGCAAATGTCCAAAATTATTAATGGGATATAAACATATGACAGTGCCTGTCATGTTAAGCCAGTAAAGGAGGCTAGCTGTCATGTGCTAGTTTCACCCTTCTGTCTACAGAGAGTTGCTGCATATTTTACTTTTCTTTCCATTCTTATTTTCTGAGGCAGGTCTGATTTAGGTTCTTGTGGTTGTCTGCTATTTAGGTCTTCATGTTGAATTAACTTACTGTTACCTCGGTCGTATGACAGTTTAAAAAAAAAATAAAATCCCTTTAGGCAATGGACAGACCTGATGGGTCAACAGATATGCTTCACACTATTATATGAGAGCATTGGATCTTTGGTGTTTTACCAGGTAATATCCACAGGCCTGGGCCAGGGAAGGGAGAGTCACTGTGCTCTAGAGTGACCTAACCTAACCTTAAGTTAGACTTGGAAGAAAGAAGATAAGAAGAAACTTCAAAGGCTTCCTTAAATAAGTAGATAAATTTACTAAAGGCATTGAGAGGGAAGGGACATACTGGTGTGTGGACAGTAAGTTCAGTTACATAGCAATCAGTGTCAAAAAAGAAAAGGAAAAGCATGTTGGGTAAAATGACAAGTGGGTGAAAGATGGTGGGTAGTGAGATGTTGTGGCTTTAGTGATGAGTGGGGTGAGGGAGAGAGAACATTTAATATTTTCTCATCTTAACATTGCTACAATATAATGCTCTGTTCTGAACTGCTTCCTGCAAGAGAGATGGAGACCAACTGGTGGGAGAAAAGCAGGAAAAAAATTTCACAGGAACTGCAGGGGTTGTTTTGTGAGATTAGATTAAAGGAGCTATGAATATGTATAGCTTGGCAGGGGATACACAAGATAGAACTACAGGAATGATCTCTGTCAGAAATTAGAAAACAAGTCGTTAGAAGAAACAACAAAATAGTAACTCTTGTGTGACTTTTTTCTCTTGCCAACAGATGATGAGAACTGCCCTCCTGACATATTTGCAGTGGGATTTGAAGAGATGGTTGAATTAAGTGCAGGGAATATTGTGAATGCCAGGTAGGTTAAAAAAAACCCCAAAATGACGAAAAAACCCAAACCTCAAAAACAAACAAACAAAACCAAAAAAGAGCACTCTCTCCCCCAAAGGAACCAGCCAAACAAAAGCCTCCAGAGTTGTGCAGTGTATGGTCAGGTGTGTAGAATACTTCCTTCCAAGTCTGTTGCTTGTAATTGTAGCTGGAAATACATTTGCCATTAACCAATGGCACTGGGACAGTATTGAAAGTGCTGTTTCTCTGTGAACTTCTGTACAGTAGAATACACTGTGTTTTCTAAGTCTCTTAAGTCTTTGTGTTGGCAGAGAAGGATTCTGATGGTTGACATTGATTTAACACTTGTCCTTAAACCCCTGCCTGATGTTGGGAAAAATGTGCTCAGTGACTGCAAACATAATTGGCATTCATGTGGGAATTCTAAAATGAACGAAATGTCTCTGTGGCTAATTGTCTTTGTGAAAATTATGGCTAGAGGAGGAGTTAAAGGCAAAGCCTGAGCTTGGCTCGTCAGCATGAACGGTAGGCTGTGGTATATACCGGTCCTTTTGAATCTGAAGGAGGAATAGGGATGGAACCCTGAAGATAATGTTTCCCATGCTGATTCATCAGGCTGACCAGTTAGTTGTCTGTTTTGGGAATGACAAGTTACAGCAGTGCTTAGCATGGCTGCTGGGCTGGCGGTATATCTGCATGTATCAGTTGGCTTTGGAGATAAGAAAACACTAGTTCTGCAGAAGCGAAGGTATATGCACCCACCTACAAGCCTTCAGCTAAGAACAGCCAACAGCTGTGGGTAGCCAGTCATCTCCCAGACAGGGAAGATCCAGAGAAGATCTCCTCTTCACTGTGAGCACAAGAAATCTTACAAGTCTCGAGATTGACATGGATTTTTGTTTTTATGGTTATGATTACTACAATCAGCTTCCAGTTACCCCCAGTGAATGGGGATATCAAATGTCATGTGAGCATGGATCTTTCTAAGCGTAGTAGACAAAATCCCTCTCACATCCAGAAGCAGGATAACTGTATTTGTGCGCTGTTCCTGGGCTCGCTGACTCTGCTGACTCTGGACTGGTTCACAAGGAGGCATCTGTCTCTACCATGCACCCTACAGCACTTCCAGTTCTGGAGCCAGCATGTGTACAGCCTAATGGATGTCTGTAAACCTAAGGCACGGTTAATCTGCTCATTTTATTGACTGTATGTGTTTTGTTTTGATTCCATTAAATGATTTTATGTTTGTTCCAGTACAACGAATAGAAAAATGTGGGGAGAGCAGCTTCAAAAAGCTATTTCTAGGACTCATCGCTACATTCAGCTGACATCAGCACAGCTTGTTGGTGTTTGTCTTTTCATCTTTGTACGACCCTATCATGTCCCCTTCATCAGGTAAAAAACCAAAACAAAAACAAAACAACTGTGTCTTCAGTAACATCTGCTGTTGGAGTGTGGCCAGAGAGGGTGGGAGTGATTTTTCAGCTTGGTAGGAATTACGCAAACCTGGATTCTGGTCTCTGCTCAGTGTGGGATAGAGACATGTTTCCAGGCAGCAGTAGTCTGGAGTCCATCCTCCTGGGTAGCGCAAAGGCTAGGCAGCCCCAATATCTTCCTCCAGTTCAGCTGAGAAGCTGGGCGTGCTCCAGGTGGGCAGTCAGGGTGTAGCACCTTGTTTGGGTGCTGTCTTT
Source organism: Aptenodytes forsteri (assembly GCF_000699145.1). Lineage (NCBI taxonomy): Eukaryota > Metazoa > Chordata > Aves > Sphenisciformes > Spheniscidae > Aptenodytes > Aptenodytes forsteri. The sequence goes on from NW_008795490.1 coordinate 5,827,734, forward strand.
CTGGAAAAGGAATGACCTGAGCTAATAAGTCCAAGAGTGTTTGGAGCACCAAGTGAAGGCAAGTGCCTGCCTCTGCCCGAAGGGCAGGTTTTACTTGCTGACCCTCTCCTTAGTGTTTCCATATGGAAACAGGGCTGGGTCCGGGCCTGAAAAGAATGGTGGAAAAGGTGGAAGGGGAGGTGGGGGAAAGAGAGCTAATTTTGCCCCCTGACATTTTATAGAATTGAGAGCTATAAGGGCCCATTAAGTGTTTGTCTCTCCTAGAAGTCACAAGAAGCAGAACTATGTGCCTAGAGGCGCCTAGAGGGTGCAGAGCTGTGTGTCTTCAGCTTACTAGCACCGATGTCCCTGGAGACTGATCAAACTCCTCTTGCCCCTAGAAAATTCTAATTTTTATTAAAGAGGAAAGATAAGAGTACCTAGCCACAGAGATTTCTGCATTAAAATGCCTTTGCCACGAGCAAGAATTATGCAGACTAAGTGTGAATGGGTAGGAAATGAGTAATTAGCCCAAACTATCTTTGGGCATCACTCTGTCCTTAAAGTCTGGAGTGATCCTGACAGTGCCCTCTACTCCATGTTAGGGGCACTGATTGGCCACTGCATTTTGTGATTAAAATATCAAAAGCTGCCTCTTTCTTCTCTCTGGTCTGATACCTACTTGAGAAGATGAGCGCAGAGCTTGTGCAACATCAAGTGCTCTAGGCTAAGCAGAGTAATGCAATCCAGGTAGCCCTGATGGTCTTGCATTGCTGCCTTTCCAGTAATCTTTCTTAAACATGATTTTTAAAAATTACGTATTTTTGGTGGTATGAAGCAATCCAGAAGAGAAATGTTTCTGTCAGTTTTTGACTTTTCACTTGCCTTACAAGAGATTTGAGCAATCCAGCAGGAAGTGCATGGTTTAAATGGAGATCAGAAGCAGAACAGCACAGTGGCTCTGTTGCAGCTGTCAAACTGCTAGGAATTGAATGTAGCCCTTTGAAACTCAAGAGAAAAAGGGAAGAGTTTGATTTTAGTGACCGAGTTTCATCATTTAATGCTAATGTGCTGCTATGTGTTACGTGAGCGTAATCAAACCTAACCTGTATGCATGTGTAGTTTTTCCCATGTCTAGAAAAGGAAAACAAAAACGATCAGAAGTGGAAAAAAAAGGCTTCTGTGCTTACAGAGAGTGAAGAGATTAGGACAGAAGTTAGAGAATAGAGAAATAAAATTAGAGAATAGCTGAAGCTTATACAGCAGTGAAAGGATTGATGTAGTTGAATGTACAGTGGGTTATCTCAACGTAACCTTTGCCATGAATGCAAGTCAGATAAATATCAGTCAGCAGTTGGGTAGGCAGGCAGCAGGAAGGGAGAACTCCTTTGAGTGAAAAGACTGAACACGTGCTTCTTGTGGAGCGCTTGAAACCCATCTTTTCATAGAAAACATTGATGGTCCCGTTTTGCCTCCCTTGAGGGTGTCTTTTCTGGAGGTTTTCAGCAATCAGGAAAAGAGAGGAAAATAAAGAGGGGAAAAGATGGGGGGCGGAGAAGAGAGAGGAAAATGAAGAGGAAGGGAAGAAGAGAGCTGTAACATCTTGCATCATTAGATCATGAATGCTTGACAGTAACCCAGATAAGACTTAGTGATTTTCCCCCTGCCCCTTGCTTAAAGCCAGTAATGTTCTAGTCCAGATCTGCTTGACTTCTATCTGGAAAGTAAAATTTTCTCACTGGGAAGGACATGCATGGTGCTGGGGTTGGTTACAACAATGATCTCATCATTTACTTATCTGATCAGACAGGCATGCTTTATTCTCAGAGTAGACTGGCTATCTGGGAGAAATTATTCTGCGAGCAGGTGGTCTGCTTTGCCAAGCAAGTCATCTTTCTGTAGTGAAGTATATGCTAATCATGACATTGAAATACTATGTAATTAACAACATGGAGGACCTAAGCAATTTGTCGTCAGTACAGAACTCATTTTAGGAGTTAGGTATAAATAGTTGTATCTAATAATCACTGATTTTATTGCATCTGATTTAACAAATTATGGGTTATGATCTGTTGCTCTTTAATTGACTGAAAAATCCGGCACCAACTGTGAAGTTGGGTTTCAACATATAGTTGCTAATTAAATTGTTAACTCTGAAAAACGGATTCCCATATGTTCAAAAGTAAAAGGAAACATAATAGTAAATTTAGTTATTGACACTATTTTAAAGATCATGGTAGAGGTAAACTTGAAAAGTATATTCTGTAGAAATTCTCAATATTTCAGAAGTAATGTCTTGCTGGTCTTTTTGGAAGGGGCAAGAAGAGGAGGAAAATACTTTCAAATAGTTTTATTTCTATACTATTGTATTATACTTAATTTGAAACATAAATACATGAACAAACTAAAAAATGTGCCTAAAAGCAGCAAGCTTTCTGGAGGGGAGAAGACATGGCATTGTAAACTGGCTTTTCCTTTATGTTACAGTCAAAGTTAATTGAATGTTTGTCCGTGCAGCCCTTTACTTTCTTCTCTTTCTATTTTTTTTTAAATACAGGGATGTAGCAATAGACACCGTGAAGACAGGAATGGGAGGAAAAGCTGGAAATAAAGGGGCAGTGAGCATTCGTTTTCAGTTCTATAGTACCAGTTTCTGCTTTATATGCAGTCACTTAACTGCTGGGCAGACTCAGGTGAAAGAGAGGAATGAAGATTATAAAGAAATCACACAGAAACTCAGCTTCCCAATGGTAAGTGTAGGTGTATGTATGCTAAAAACATTAGAGATAAAGGTTGCATCTTTACATTATGAAAGCTGGTCTCGGGCTGTCTTTGATGACAAGTCATCAAAGAGTCATCTCAGTGCCACGGAGAATGGGCATAAAAGAAAATGGTAAAGGAAACGTAAAAAAAAAAAAAAAAAAAAAAAAAGGAAGCATGTTTCACAGGAGACCAGATAGCACCCAATATAGCACTTGCTTTACAAAAGTTCTACGCCTTTCAAAAAATACAGTTGCTGCAGTACTTGAAAAGTCCTCGCCTTTGAGCAGTTTTCAAGTCAATCTTTCACAATAGTGCAACTTAACTGACAAATCTGAAGGCCTCGTGGATAAGATCTAGGTGACTGGTGTTAGAACTGGAAAGCATGATATTGATAGCTCTTGCTGGCACTAGGTAGTAAGGGTTCTTAAAAGACCATCCGTGCCACTCAGTACATCATTGCTTTAGCTGCTCCTGCTTGGGTACGATATATCAGTTCTCGGTCACTGATGCAGTACTTTCTGTTCTCTTCATTTTGTCCTCATGAATGTGTCACTGTCAAGGAACTGCTGGCTTTTCTCAGAGTGTGGCAAGTAGGCACTACTGGTCTGTATGAATAACTTCTCCCCTAAATAGTGTCAAATCAATCACCCTAGTGTTTTATTTCACACTTGTCTCCTCAGGCCAGTAGATAACCCATGGGATTTGGTAGCAGTGCTTCTTTGCTTCCCTTAATGTTGGTTGCTTTAATTTCCACAATGCTTTCTTTCTCAAACCTCTCTGGAGAGGCCCTAAACCAGGGAGGGAAAGGACCAGTTTGTGTATTCTGGTTAGTCAGCAAAAAATAGCATTTAGGTTGCAAAGCATAAAATTTTAACTCCCTGTTGTTTGCAAGGTTTTAGAGGCTTGGCACATGCAGCATATCAATCAGTTGTTTTGTTTTGTGTAAGAACTAATACTGACAGTCTGAATGTCCTGCATAGAACATCTGTTCCAAATGGCCAGAAAGTTGTACTTATGGTAGTTTTTCCTTCTAATACCTCATTAACTATTTTATGTCCTTTCCATTTACAATAGCTAAATGTACCTTGTGTGTATAATGCATTTAAAGAGTGCCCTCTAGTGCTGTGACAGCCATAGCGCTGGAACATTTCCTTTACAAATCTCTGGGTTTTAGAGGTTTATAGCTTAACTAAAAAAAAAAAAAAA